>NW_026896087.1:0-142500 GCF_033153095.1 Gastrolobium bilobum | reverse complement strand
TTTGGGAAATAAAAATTCCTGCAGCTAATTGAAACACCTAAATACTCAAAAAATATTGCATCATCCCAAGATCAGACATATCAAATTCAACCATCGTAGACTTCTTAAATTTGTCAAACATGGCACCATCATTTTCAGTAAAAATAATATCATCCACATATAAGCAAACAATGAGCAACTTTCCTCCATCACCTTTTTTAATATAAAGAGTATGCTCGTATGGACATTTTATAAAACCTTCCCTCATAAAATAAGCCTCGATACGACTATACCAAGCACGTGGGGGCTTTTTTTAGCCCGTATAATGCCTTTTTTAATATATAAACTTTGTTTTTACTGTCAGGTCAATAAATACCTGTTCTTGAAGGTCACCATGCAAAAATGCAAATTTCACATCCAATTGGAAGATAGGCCAATAATCCTGAACTGCCAATGCAATCACCAATTTGATTGTATCATGTCAGGAAACTGGAGCAAAAACTTCTTTATAATCCACACAAACTCTTGCTTATAGCCTTTAGCTACTAAGCGTGCCTTGTACTTGTCAACTTCACCATTCTTTTTCAATTTTGTCTTGTACACCCATTTGACACCAATTGTCTTTTTCCCTCTTGAAAGATTAGTTAACTCCCATGTATTATTTCTTTCAATTGCTGCAATTTCTTCATCCACAAACGTCAGCTGAGCTGGTAATCCTAATCAAAATAAATAAATTCAAATACAATTATAAAATAAAATATAATGAAATAACATAAAATAGAATAAAATCAAATGGCAATTTAATTCAAATAATAATCTAATATTTCAACAAATAAAAATATTTAAATCAAACTATTTTGACTTATCAGTTATCATTATTAAATTATTTAAGTGGGAAGAGAACCATGGTAGACCCGGGAAACCCTGCCAGTCACAAACAAATGACATTGGCCATAATCAATTCACATCTTTCTAGTGTGCACACCTCTTCTCAAAGTTGCTACTAGTATTCCGGAAAACCCTGTCAGACACCACTTTGGGAAGAACGGATACAATCTTTTTCATATCAGTTTCACATTGGAGGCATAAAACCCAAAAGTTGTGTTCACCACTTTGAGAGGTACCACCCCAAAGCTATCCTCCCACTATTAAATTTTTTAAATACAGACATAACAAAATTTTCCAATTTATTTCAAATATATGTAATATCTATTTTCTACAACGAACAATTAATTTCCAATTTACCAAAACATATATATATATATATAAGAAATAACATATATATTAGTGCCTCAATTTATAGAGTAAAGCACAAAATTCAAAAAGAACAATTGTAACTAAATTCATATAACTGAAAACATGTATTTGAAATAGGTTGATCAAGTAAATCGAAAAAAACAAAATTGCAAACATATGCATATAAGCAAAAGTCAAGAACATACTAATTTGCAAATATAAGTAAATTGAAAGAAACGAATCAGATGGTGAACATCTAATTTAATTGAAAGTGACGCACAAAAATCGAGAAAGGAGATTTTTGTTTTGTGAAAAATATATACAAATATAAAAGCAACGACAATTACAATTTGAATTCAATTAAAGAATTGCATAGAAATCGAGGAAAAAGAAAAAAATTTGCAACGAAGTGTATACATGCAGTTCCGAGTTCTACAAAAGCAAATTGAGAAAACATTTGTAATCGAATATATATATATATATATATAGATATATATATATGTATATATATGTATGTATATATATGTACGTATATATATGCAGATTGTAATTATCAACAAAATCAAATTTATAACAAACGTAATTATATTTACAGGTCAACACAATTATTTGGGATTAGGATTACATACAATATATTTCATATAAAACAACCCTATGATATATTTAGGATCATAATTACCCTATCAAAATTCATATAAAATTAACCTAAGACTTCTAAAGATTAGGATTACACATACCAAATTTCACATAAAATATAATCTAAAAATACCTAGGGATTAGGATTACCTGGTCTCCGTTTTCGCTAATTTCTAAAGGGAATAATTTGGGGCAGAGAACCGGTTGATAATCAGAAAAATATAAAAATTGAAAATAATTAAA
The DNA here is from genome assembly GCF_033153095.1 of Gastrolobium bilobum. NCBI lineage: Eukaryota > Viridiplantae > Streptophyta > Magnoliopsida > Fabales > Fabaceae > Gastrolobium > Gastrolobium bilobum. The sequence goes on along the minus strand of NW_026896087.1, from coordinate 140,406 downwards.
ATAAACTTTTGGAGTGAGAAGAGTGGGAGTAGTAGAGAAGATGAGTGGAAGAGGAATGGTTAGGGTTAGTCTATATATAGCTTAGGTTTAGGGTTAAGATATGGGCTGAGCTTATTATTAAAAAAAACTATTATATTATTATTATTATTTTATTAATAAAAATATGGGGTATTACAAAAACTCCTCTTCATCAAAGATGACATCACGATTGATGATGATTTTCTTAGTGTTAGGATTACATAATTTATAGGCTTTTGATTGACCACTTACACCAAGAAAAATGCATTTTTTTGGTCTGGAATATGGGTATAGGCAATGCATCCAAAAATTTTGAAATGCTTTACTGTTGGTCTTCGACCGCTCCATGCTTATTCTGGTGTCATATTTTGAACAGCAAAAGTAGGACTTCTATTCAAAATATGAATGCTCTAATTGACTGCTTCAGGTCAGAAACTTTTTGGAACTCTGCTTGTTGTCAGAAGGCTTCTCACCATATTTAGAATTGTTCGATTCTTTCTTTCGCAAACTCCATTTTGTTGCAGCGTATAGGCTGTTGTAAGTTGTCTTTTGATCCCATGCATCTCACAAAAATTTGTTAATTCAAGTGAGTTGTATTCTCCACCACGATCAGTCCAAAAGACTTTTATCGGATTGTTAGCTTCTTTTTCAGCAAGTGCTTTAAAATTTTTGAATGCTGCAAAAGCTTCAGATTTTTTCTGTAAAAGATTTTTCCTGCAAAAAATAGACCCAAATTTTCCGGTTACAGTCTTCAACGAAGGTAATTATATATCTTTTACCTCCATTAGAAGATGCATTTATTGGCCCACAAATATCTGAATGGACTAGCTCCAATGTCTTCGTTGCTCTCCATGAATTTTCCATATGGAAATTGGTTACGGTGTTATTTGCTAACAACACAGTTTTCACATACTTCTAATGGCACAGTAATTAGAGGAAGACTGGTCACCATATTCTTTAATTGTAGTGTCTTCAATCCTCCAAAATTGAGATGCCCATATCGAAAATTCCATAGCCTTGCTACATCCTTCAATCTTGCAGAAAAACATGAATGGGCAATATTGTGAAAAATTAACGAAACATTTGATTTCTCGTCATGTGGACTTTAGCAATTAATCCTAGCTTTGCAACTTGAATTCGACATAGTCCATTTTTTATAGAAATCTCGTACCCCTCCTTTCTCTTGGAGTTGTCCCACACTAAGCAAGTTGGTTTTTAAATCTGGAATAAAAAGAATATTATAAATAGTACGGGTGGGGTTCTCTTTGGTATGAAGAGTGACTTTTCCTTTTCCCATGACAGATATTGTGGAGTTGTCGCTAAACTTGACGGTGTTGCGGAAAAATTCATCTAACTCAGAGAATGTTTTTTTATCTCCACAAATGTGGTTGCTACTGTCAGTGTCTAAATACCCCAAGTTTTGTTGAGTTTCTTCATTTACATGACACACCATTAAAAGAGATGCTTCTTCTTCTTCTTTTTTCTGCAAAATTAGTACTTTCTCCATTTTTCTTATTCAAATAAGTTCTACATTCTGATGCATAATGGCCATACCTATGACATTTATAGCATTCAACATTTGACTAGTCTACAGACTTTGGTCTATAGCTGGTCGAATGGTGGCTTTCTCGTCCTCTTCCTCTTCCTTGATAATCGTGATGGGAATAATTACCTTGGAATTGGAACAGTTGTTGGTTGCTACGATCTTATTTCCTCTTCCTCTTCCTCGGCTTCTGCCTCCTCCTTTCGGTGTCAAGTGATTTTCTATTAATACCTTCAATGCTTGATCATTTGCATCGTCCTGTTTGAACTTTTGTTCTTGCATCAACAATGAGCTTTGCAATTCATCAAGTGAAAAGTCATCTATATTTTTAGATTCTTTTATAGCACAAACAACAAAATTTATTTTTTCACTCACAATGATTTCTTTTGTCCTGTCTCCATGGATTCTCATCTTATTGACAATGGTCATCTCTTGTAGAGCCTTGATACTTCTTTTTCACAGAGTCCCACATATCCTTGAAAGTTTCTTTGCAAAGAATGGTTTCTAAGATAGAACGGTCAATGGCCTGAAGAGATAATTCTTTGCCTTCAAATCCTTCAACTTTGCTACTTCATGAGCTACTCGTTGTGCTGCTGTTAGCTTAGCTCCTTCTGCTAGTTCAGCAATGCATTGGTAACAACATCCCAATATTCCTTGGATCAAAGGAAGTTCTCCATTAGCATGCTCCAATGGTCATAGTGACCATCGAAACGCGGAATTGTTGCTTGTACAAAACCTAAATCGGTGGCCATGACTCTTTTTACAACTATAGTTTTTCACGTGTTTATTTCACAAACAGGCTCTTGATACCACTCTTATAAAATAAGATGCAAAAATAAAACTCACAATACTGGAAGAGGGAATGCTTTTTTTCATACTGCATCACAATACAAATAAGCCTCTTATAGGCAAATACAAAATTGAAGGAAGAAATGAAAAGAAACAGAACCTCAAGACACATTACACTAATAAACCCAAATAACTCCACCACTAAGTGACCCATTATGTCAACAATAAAAAATTCATTAAACAACTTTAGTGCAGCCAGCACATGCCCATTACATTAGACTTAAAAGACCATTAAACTTTCCAACTGACACTAACAAAATGAAAAGACTCTAGCATTGATTTCAAAATCATGGATCATCAATGTGGATTTCTTACTATGGTGTGTCATTTGTTGCAGATGCTTGAATCTATAGATGTTAACTTTGTTGGCTACACATACAACAATTTTGAAATTGTGAATGATCTGAAACACCTGGAAATTGGTATTTACATCTTTTTCATCTTCTCTCTATATATATATATATGCCGTAATTGTTTTATTTAACCATTTCATCTCATTTCCATCATTTCCTTTCCAGAATTGTTTTATTGTGTGCTCAAAGATTATTTCCATCATTTCTATTCGTAATTGATTGATTATCGCACTGATCTTTACAATAATTTTTGTATCTATACTTTATCAGCTGAATTGAAGAAGAGCACATAACCTAAAAGACCGTCTATTTGGTAAGAAAATCCATATTGTTTGAAACTCCTATTCTTTTTGGGATATTCGTCTTTCTTTCCTCTGATAGTAGTATTGATGATATGTTTGAGATCTAATGGTTCACTTCACTTAAGGGCAGTGCAATTATACCAAATGGTTATATTCTATAACTGCAGATACTTCTTCCTTCTTCTCTCTCTGATATTTTAGAATATAAAATATTTCATAAAGGGCAAAGCGCTGATATTAGGTTACTGATTAAAAAAGCCATTCATGTTTTAAGCTGTGGTTATGAAGAGAAAACTGAATGGGGAAAAGAGGTAATCCAGTCATTATTGTACATAAACATTCTTAAAAAGGGGGGAAATTCAAGATATGTTAGTGGTGGGACTCCTGTAAACACCAAGAATGCATTTTGTTTTGATTAGACATTTGTTTAAGAGCACGAACTTTGGAGCAACGATAAGGTTGCTCCTTGTGACCAAAAGGTCAAAACGTCTTTTTGCAAAAATGTAAAGGTAAGGCTGCGCATATTTATTTCTTTTATATTTTTTTAGAAATTAGTTTCTGTTAAAATATAATATAAACTATTAAAGAGGCTCTCATCTAAAAGCTTAAGTTTTTGCGTTGAATTGGATCTTTATATGATATCAGAGCCTCGTGTCCCAGGTTCGATCCTCACTGCTCCCACTTTCTCTTGTGGAATTTCTTCGCACAGGTAGGCTGGGCTTAATGATCCACCCTTTAAGCCCAGTGGGATCTTATGTGAGGGGGCGTGTTAGAGTATAATATAAACTATTAAAGAGACTCATCTAAAACTTAAGCTTTTGAGTTGAATTAGTTCTTTACAGTTTTTTTCCCTTTTATTTAAAAATCCCTGTTTGGTCAATCAGCCTCTATATCCAGCTAGGAAGTATCAACATCAACATCAACAACACCTTTATTCCAAATTAATTGGGGTCGGTGGTAGATGAACCCACATGAAAGATACAAAACGGTTGAAAAAAAAGTAAAAAAGCAAAAAATAAATAAATAAATAAATATATAACTAAATATATAAATAAAAATAAACAAATAAAATAAAATATAAAATAAAATAAAATAAAATAAAAATAACATAAAATAAAATAAAAATATATGTATATATAAATAAATAAAAGTAAAAAAGAAAGGGACAAGAAGAAGTGGGGGAAATGAAGGAGGAAAGGACTAAAAAGGGACCATCTGGAACATAGGAATAACAGCGGGTCTAACCCTCTACCATACTTATAGCTTTTCTCCATTCCGTTCTAAGACATACTGTCCGCCAATCTATATCCCACTCCATTAAATTTTGTTTTACTACCTTCCCCCAAGTAAGCTTCGGCCTACCTCTGCCTCTTTTGTGTTTAGCTCTTGGTAACAAACTTCTGTTCTTACAGGAGCATCCATGGGTCTTCTCATCACGTGCCCAAACCACCTCAATCTATGTTTTCTCATCTTCTCAGCTAGCGGTACTATTCCGACCTTTCGTCGAATATCTTCATTTCTTATCTTATCCATCCTTGTCTAACCACACATCCACCTTAACATCCTCATCTCTGCTACTCCTATCTTATGCTCATGTTGCCTATGTGCTGGCCAGCATTCCGCTCCATATAGCATTGCCGGTCTTACTGCCGTTTTATAGAATTTTCCTTTTAACTTCAGGGGGATTTTGCGGTCACACAAAAATGCAGATGCACTGCGCCATTTCATCCACCCTGCTCTGATTCTGTGATTTACATCCTCATCAATCTCTCTACCTTTTTGTAAAATGGAGCCCAAGTATTTAAAAGCATCTTTTTTGGATACCTCTTGACCATTTAGATGCACGGGCTCTTGGTCCCCATCTCGTACCAGAGCCAAGTATAGATGCTTTAAAATAATTGTACCTGTCTAACACTTACCCGTGTTCTGGACACTTAGATACTCCAAGTTGCGTTTTGTAATTCTTTTTCTTTTTCTTTTTTGAAATTTTATACAAATGCAAATGGAAATATTGTAGTAATTAGATAAAGGAAAGTATTTTATTAACTAATACTAACTTTTGAAACTTTAATTCGCTCTTTTTGTTAAAAATTTGTGTTTATATGCTAATCTATACTAATTTTATATATTGTACCATAGTCGTGTCATGTCATATAACTTTTAAAATTTGTTGTATTGCCATGTCCATGTCATATGGAATCCTTGTTTCGTGTCATATATCCGTGCTTCCTAGATATGCGGTGTTACCAAAATAAAGAAGTTCCTCTCTAGATCCAAAGTCTATTTTCATAATGTCCAGTATATTTCTTGAACTGCTGATAAGAACATATTTTCTCTGGTAAAAATTTAGAAATTATGTTAATGATAATCTATAAACATCATATTCACCTTTATTCCAAACTAGTTGGGATCAATAGCCAATGAACTCATAAAAGTAAGTACATATTAAGGTAAAATAAGAAAAAATAATATATATATATATAGATAAATAAAATAATTAAAATTATAGAAAAATTCTACCTCTCCAAATGCTAATAGCATTCTTCCTCTTCTAAGAGAAACTGCATTTGAATCTATTTATTTGTTCATTAAGTTCCATTTTACCACTTTCCTTCAAATAAGTTTTGGCGGACGTCTTTCTTTCTTTATGTCTTGCTCTTGGTCTAATATTAAGATTATATCTTAAAATAGTTTAGAGTATGATAAAAGGATCTCTTAGGATTGGTTTCCGTATTTCTTTATGTTTCATGATTTGTTTCCTTGTTTTAGGAGTCTGCTATTGGCATAAATTGGGATCAGGCTTTGTCTTTTGCATCACATCGTAGCACATAATATTCGGTCTTTATTGTCTCCATCCTTTCTCCATCTATACCTAAATCTCTATAATTTCATCATGGTATGAGAGCTATATGGTCACTATGCCACTTCCGAGTTTCCTATAGTTAAGAGTTCTACTTTATTTTCATGATTATCTGCAAATTTTTCTGTGCCATGTGTCTTTTCGGCTGTCTTGCAAGAAAAAGTAGATTCACTTAAAGTATCACTTCTGGGATCCTGGATCAGACGTATAGAAAAAAACTATACAGAAAAGTTAGGAATCCAAGTTGTTAGTTGCAGTAAAATCCTAGTTAGGATTGATACACACAAATCTTGCAAGAGGGAGTGTATTAGATATAAAACTTTCCATGTGTCTTCGTCCAATAGCTTAAGCATTTGGGATAATTAATTCATGACACTTGAGGAGAAACATGCTTACTAATTTTCAGTAAATCAGTTTTCATGAGGCATGTGGTTATTGAAATCAATGGAGAAAAGCACAAATATCTTGTTCCGACTGTATGCTCCACTGCAAACCAGACAGTGGTTAATCCCTGCATCCCTTTAGCATTCAGTCTAATTGTCAGTATTAAGTCATGGTGATATGTGGCTGCGTACTGATTAGATAAACTTCGGTATTACTTAAAGATCGTGGTTTTATGGCTATGTTGACATTGCACAAGAGAATAATTGCATATAATTATTTCTTTTACTTATCATATTTTCCTGCAAAGAAAAACACAGAAAAAAATATATTAGGAAATAGGTCTAATTGATAATGTACTTTGCTTTATTTTGTTTGGACTTACATTATGATGTGGCTTATGAACTTAGCACTAACATCCTTTTGAAACGTGATTATAGAGACAAATGCTAATCTAATCCAATAATAATTTAGTTCTAATCATGCACTATCCCCAATATCCCAATATCGTTCATTACTCATGAAAATCTCCTATTATAAGTCATTATTCTTTTTTGGCACATAACATTGAAGCGGAGGCTACCAAACAAGCTCAAGAAGAGCTTATATGGCTTAGGTTGATATATGTTGTGGTTTAGGTTGTCCCATTCTTCAATGAATTGGTTTTATTGTATGATACAGATGATGAATCTGCAATGACTACCAATCAACCTGTCAGAGGGAGCTTCTTAAACCTCTTACCTCCTCAAATGGAAGTTCCTGAAAAAAGTGGATCACAATGATATAATTTAATAATATTTTACAGGACCATGGAGATATATATATATATTATATATATATATATATATATATATATATATATATATATATGACCAAATGTTGATGACTACTTATTGTTTTACTCTTTCAAACATTCTTTTGTTAGTTTAGCATTGATAGTTTGGAAGCCAGGGCCCTGAAATTTCTGGTTTTTTGGCTGACTGGGATATTTGTCTGTGTAGAAAAATCATTTAAGGTGTATATTCTTCAATTCACCTTTTATCAAGCTGCATTCTTAAATATTACAGTTATTTTTGTAATTAAGTTACTGCCGAGTTGCTTATAAGGATGTGCACACATTTATTGGTTTGTTGGCTAACTTTCTCTCCTATCTGACTTCAAGGTCGAAAAGTTAAATCTCAAACCTGCTTTTAAATTTTAGTCTCACTTTTTTTTTTGTATTTAATGACATTAATTCATTAAAAAAAAAAAAACTCTGCAATGCCTTCCAAAGGCCTCTAAGCCTCTTATTTTGACAAAATATCTTCTTTTTTATGAATTTCAATACTAGATACTTTTGTATACAATTCTAGCATATATAACTAATTATGTGTCAACATTGGCAGCTATAACATATATACTACTATTAAAGAAGATTCTTCTTTATTTGGTTACATTTCACCTTATTTTATCATTGGCTTTTGAAACAATTCATTCCCTAAGTGGATTAAACTTTTTTGAAGATTCTACTCAACTGTTATCTTTCAAACCGAATCCTTTGGTTTAGAAAATTCTGCTAAAAGTAAGATTCTTCATTTGTCACTAAAATAAAAGTACACGAATTAAAAAATGTGGGATATGCAAAAATCAAGATTTGTCATCTCTTACTATCTAGAAAACTTTGCAACTTAAAATATGTGGATTGACAGGTTTGCTAGTATTTATAAACGTACAACTAGATATGGATCAAGATTTTGCATTATCACTGCATTAAGTAAAAAGAGGGGTTGAATTTTTGCAACTTGTTGGCTCAACTACTTCAAAATATTACACAGCTGCCAAAAGAAGCATTTTGTGTTTGACGAAAAGCTCACTTCACTAACTAACACGGTATTGGCCGAGCAATAGCAGCTCAAGGCCCACATAAGGTGGAGTACACAAGTTCAAGACCTGGGAAGTGCATCTATTGGGAGGAGAAGTCCTTAACTTCTCTCAACTACCGACCGGATTAGTCTTAAAAAATAAACCGGTTAATAGAAATACTATTAAAAAAAAGTAGCTCTCTTCACTTCAACCATTTAACACAATACCACAACACTGCTTGGAGCCCCTTTGGTGTTGGTGTGTGCTTTGGGTTAATTTGTTTTGGTTCATGTTGACCACAAACAAGAACCTGACTAATTTGTTTTGGTTAATTAGTGCAACCCTAAAAATGACTCATGAGCAGTGGAATACTACAATAAATTGTTCACAGATGACAACTACTCTCGTCCTTTATTTCCCATAAGGAACAAATTTCCTTTGCTGGACTGGAGGGTTCTTCAAGTGTTAGAAAAGCATCCTGGTAATGAGGAGATCAAAGGTGTCATTTTCTCTATGGGGCCTTATAAGGCGCTGGGTGTTGATGGCCTTCATAGTATCTTCTTTCAAAGTCAATGGGATTTAGTGGGAAATTCTGTGTGTAATTTTATCCAAGATGTCTTCAAAAATCCCCAGCAAATTGAAGTAGTGAATCAGACTCTTCTCTGTTTGATCCCTAAAATAGGGATACCTCAAACATTTAAGGAATTTCGCCCGATTAGTTTATGTAATGTTATTTATAAAACGGTAACAAAAATTATTGCTAACCGTTTAAAATTGCAGATGAACAGTCTGGTGATGCCTAACCAATGCAGCTTTATCAAAGGAAGACATGGCATTGATAATGTCATAATTGCCCAGGAGTTGATTCACTCAATGCGGACCAAAAGGGGATCTAAAGGGTGGATGACTATAAAGGTAGATCTCGAGAAGGCCTACGATAGAATCAACTGGGATTTCCTTGAAGATACCCTATATGACATAGGGATCCCCGCTAGCTTGATACGTCTTATTATGTGGTGTGTTTCTTCGTGCACAATGAACGTTCTTTGGAATGGATCTTGCACTCAAGAGTTTCGTCCCAAAAGAGGTTTGAGGCAAGGAGACCCATTATCTCCTTATCTCTTTGTCCTCTGTATATAAAGATTGGCTCATCTTATCAACTAGGCTGTGGAGCAAAAAAGTTGGAAGCCGGTGGTGATCAGAAAGGGAGGCCCGCCAATCTCCCATTTATTTTTTGCTGATGATCTTCTTTTGTTTGCAGAAGCTACTCAGGAGCAAGTCACTGTAATACAACATATTCTTCATACTTTTTGCAGTTCCTCAGGGCAGAAAGTTAACCAGGGAAAAACTAGAGTCTATTTTTCTCGTAATGTGGGGCATACTAAAGCAAGAGAGCTTAGTCATCATCAAGGATTCTCTCTTATTGCAGATCTTGGCCGATATTTGGGTATCTCTCTACATCACAAGAAGGTGGGAAGATCATCATTTTCCTATATGTTGGATCGCCTTCATTCTAAAATGAGTACTTGGAGTCATGCCAGTTTGTCCCTTGCTGGTCGAGTAACATTATCCAAAGCAGTGTTGACTGTTATTCCATCCTACCCGATGCAGGTTAGTATATTTCCTCATTCCACTTGTGATGAGATTGATGCGAAGATCCGAAGCTTTGTTTGGGGTGCTTCTTCCACGACCAAGCATCCCCATCTTGTTGATTGGAATCAAGTTTGCTTGGATAAAAGTCATGGTGGGATGGAATTGCGCAATATGAGAAAGATGAATTCGGCTTTTATCATTAAGGTTGGATTTAATCTTCTCGCTTATCCTGATACTTTATGGTCCAGGGTTCTTCGTGCAAAGTATAAAGTTGAGGAAGGTATGATGCCCCATATTAATGCGCCAAACAACAGCTCTCAGTTGTGGAAGGGAATCAAGCGTCATTGGGACATTATCTTAGACCACAGTCGAGTCTTAATTGGTGATGGTAGATCCACTATGTTCTGGTTTGATAACTAGCTTCCTAAATGTGGCCCTCTGATTACCTATGCTCAGTCTCATCTTTCTGATGCTGACCGATTGCAATATGTGACAGACTATGTGGATGTGTCGGGTTATTAGAAATGGGATTCTTTGCATCATCTGTTTCCTGCTTGCATCATCCAGCGGCTCATGAATTTTCTGCCCCCCCCCCCCCCTCTTATCAAGATGGTAAGGACCACATTATTTGGAGCGAGACATCAGATGGGATTTTCACTCTAAAGTCAGCTTATGATTTGCTAAATAACAACACAGCTACAGCTCTAGCTTATCAATGGGACAATATCTGGAGGTGGATGGGACCGGAACGAATACGTATGTTCCTTTGGTTGTTGGTTGGAGAAAAGTTGTTGACTATTAGTCGGAGGCTTCAACGTCACATGACCTCTTCGGGTGTTTGCCCTAGATGTAATATCTCTTGTGAAACTAATCTCCACGCTATCCGGGATTGCCCTCAGTCAAAAGAGGTTTGGAGGTTGGTGGTTCATCAAACCAGTTGGCAGGTATTCTTCTAGCTTAATCTGCATGACTGGATCTTCTCTAACATAAAAAATTGTAGAAGCTTGGCAATGGACAATGATTGGCCTTTGACTTTTGGGATATTAGCGTGGAGCATTTGGAGTAGAAACACTTGAGTTTTTGAAGGAAAAATCAATAATGCTTACACAATTGCCCACTCAGCCTTGGGGTATAGCAATTGTGTCAAGCATACAGCTACCACTCTCCATGCAACAGGTCTTCAACCGAGAAACAGTGTAGAGAAGATGATAGCTTGGTCTTGTCCTCCGTTAGGATGGGTTAAACTTAATGTTGATGGGGCTAGAGTTGGTAATGGGAACAGATCAGGATGTGGTGGTGTTATTCGTGACCCGTCCGGAGCTTGGGTTATCGATTTCTGCAAGAATTTGGGGCCAGGTACTGTTTTGCATGCAGAATTATGGGCTTGTTTGGAAGGTTTGCATTTAGCTTGGGAAAAAGGATTTAGAAATGTGTGGCTGAAAGGAGATTCCCTCTATCAAGATCACCCTTCGTCGAGCTTGGTGCAACGCATTAGAGGAATGTTGCAAAGATGCTGGCAGGTGCAGATTTCTCATGTCCGTCGTGAAGGAAACAAAGTAGTTGATTTCTTAGCTTCACATGCGTATAGCTTTCCATGGGATGCGCAAGTCTTTGATGACCCTCCTCCTGGTTGTCTTCAAAGTTTATACAGCGACACTGTAGGTGTTCGCTGGGCTAGGTTCTGTACTTAGGCCTTTTTGCTGTGTTTTTCATTTCCATTATCTTTCAAAAAAAAAAATGACTCATGAGCAGTTAAAGGCTTCCCACCAGATTAAACTACAAGCAGTGTACAATTTTGGAGTTCTAAATGGTCAGCAAAAAACACATCCTATTCACCACAAAAATGGCAACGTTTCAGAGTGGAATAAAATAAAACAAAGTTCAAAAGTATATAACAAAATGCAAATTGCTAAACACCATGAAAAGATAAAAGAATAGAACACACTTCATAGCTACCTGCCAAAGCCTTAACCCTGACATGCGCCAAACAGTTTTGAAATTACACCAAAGTTTCATAATTTCCACTTGCACTGTTGCACAGCAGTCTCCTGTTTTTCTCTAATTCATATTAGGAGCCACCTACTATTAGCTCAGAGCAATTTCATTTCCTCTGTGTACTACATAGTGACAAAAAAGACAGGTCCCAATTATGCACAGAAAAGGTAGAAAACTTGCAAAGCATATTAGACTCTGCAGTTTCTCTTTCCTTTTCTTCAACAGAAAAATATGGAAAATATATTTATTACAAGATTGAGACTCTTCATGAATGGGTCCATGCTAAAATAATCATGGAAGAACATCTGAAGAGGTATAAAAAGAGTCTGCCAAAGCTTTTAGCCTTGAATGGACCCAACACGGTGGAAATATACGGTGTAATCAAGTGTGGCTGTCTCAAGAAGGTAGAAGGGTATGCAACCCGTGAAATTTTCTGACCACATGGATCTTCATTTCCTTTTCCCTGTACCAATTGACAAGAGCTCAAAGCTCCTGAGTGCATCATCACGACCACCTCTTGTCCCTGCACCACGGGTAAATGATGATTTGGACTCAAAACCAGATTGAATCCTCTGAGTAGTAGATAGACGACCATTGCTTGAGACCAATCGACTGGAACGGCTTTCACTAGGTTCAGCAGAAGTGCTTGGTCTGCTGCTTGATATGACAGGCCTTTTGGAGGCACTGCCATTGCGAGAAGAACTACGAGCCCTATTAGAATCAGGTTGCTGCAAAGACGAGTGTCAGATAACAAGAAAAGTTTAGGCAGTCAATTTACTATTCATAAAAATTGAACCAAAAAACAAAACAAAAAGACAAGCTATACAAAAAAGAAAATAATATGAAGATGAAGACACTAACCACAACTTTTGAAGATGGCACATCATTTAAAGACCTATGCTTGGAATGATCAGTATGCAGACCATGCCCAGAGCTATTCCTTCTTGAAAATGCCTCCACTGCACCTGATAATCTATCGCGAATGTCTTGTCCGACCAAAATATAAGGAGTTAGCCGTTGAAAGTCTTTTTATTTACAGCTATAAGAATAAAGAAGAGACATACAGAATAATAGAATTTAAAGGCTCGTGAATCTATAAGAAATAGAAACCATTTATCAGCATAGCAGTGAAATTGCTTCAGAATAAAAAAGAATCCAGATCTTGCTTCAGGAGCAAACCTGACGGCCGTTCTAATCTCTCTCCAGATTGTCCTGGGTTTAAGACTGGTTTCCCACTTGGCTGTCGAAAATGCAACAAAAAAAAATTATATAACTAGAACCATTACTTTACTGAAGATGCAACGGAACCACATTTATTGCCTCTTCACAGATGAAGATTAACACCATTAGAAGAACTCACTCGAGCTCTAGAACTGGATCCAATTTGTGGATACTTCAATATAGTCCAATCAAATACATAGTCAAACTGACAACCTGTGAAAGCAACATTTCTAAGGTTGGAAGAATTTTCAACAGAGGAACGATAAAGCTTATGCATCTGCAAGGTACCTTCTCTAATGAATAGGTCTCGAAAGAGTTTCTTAAGATATGAATAATTAGGTTTATCTTCAAACTGTAATGATCGGCAATATTGGAAGTAAGATGCGAATTCTGATGGATGTGACTTGCATAAGACCTGTTTCAGAAATCCATATGATAAATTCTTGGCAACAAAAAAAATATAGAAAAAAGAATTAAATTGATTAGTTATTTTTCCAATCAATTCAATTTAAGTAAAATGTATGATGCTGAAAAAGAAAAGAAATATTTATATATGATGGAGAAAAATACTTGGAGTAAACAAATTGTACAGATGAAACCGAAATCAGTAGAAAACTAGACGTCATCCTAACATATCCAATGATTCAAATCATCAAAGTAAAGTATTTGCATAAAAGCTTCTTGCAAGCAAATACCAGTACCTCTATTGAAGTAAGCATCTTCTTCTCACTTATCTTGTCATACTTCTGCTTTTTAGTTCCAGCTTTCAAGCCCTGCCAAGGAAGACTGAAAAAGAATTGCTATACCATGTTAGAAAATACAACAACAAAGACAATTACAGAACTAAGAATCTCAGCATCGAAACCAACCTTCCTCTCAAAAAGTACATTAGCACATAACCAAGTGATTCAAGATCATCTCTTCTGCTTTGTTCTGCAAGAATAATCAGGATAAGAGTTGTAAATGTACAACCATTTGGATTTTAAGAATTTTAATAAATAAGCTTATTGATTAGTATCTGTAATAAATTGCCTCACTCACCAACTCCAAGGTGAGTGTTAACACTTGCATACCGAGCAGTTCCAGTGAGATTCTTGTTTTCCCTGTTGTAAGAAAAGTAGTGTGACCATGACCATTCGTGAAACAAGAGAGGTGTAGGACAATAATTAGTTTTTTAATTTAAAGAAATGAAGAAATGCAATTCCACATGTAACTGCCACCAGTTAGAAAAATTCATTCTATCCATTATTGCACATTCATTGGCATATAAGTCAACAAAGAACTGACTTGAATGTTGAAACAAAATATAAAGAAATGAAAAATTAACATGTTTGATGCCAACTCCCCCAAATTCCCCAATGTAGATAATTTGCAAGAAAACATGGTCAACAATTTAATAATGATTTCATTATAGATAAACAATTGGGAAACCCTTCTTGTGCCCCTGCTATTGTGCACCCCTACGCTTGTTGATTAACAAGAACTGGAGATGACGAAAGGATCAAATTACTTTTGCCTCTGGCTGGGAAGATTCAAGATATGTAAACAAGTGATGGGTTCAGGTTAGCAATAAAAAGATGGAAGTATTTTCATGCATATTCAGGTAGCAGATGCAGACTCAAGTGTAGTCTAGAAACTAGTTAAACTCAAGTTGCACCAACCCAGATTATACCCTTAATAAAATCAAACCTATTATCTATCCCAGCAACACAACTAACATTGTTCATTGAGGACACGGTAAAAAACAACCTGAGGAAGCTGGGAAAAAAAGGATATCAAGTACCATAGTGGGGAGACAGTTTAAACCTGTAAACTTCCAAGCAGTAGCAAATACTAACGGGAATGCTATAAGAAGGGAACCACATAGGAAGAAAAAAAAATTCCAAAGAAAACAATGGAAAGACACGACAGAGACAATATACTCAAGTCTCAAGGAACATAAAGAAAACAAGTTACAGACTTCTGAAACAAAATCTTAAATTTAATACCTGTATGGTATATGCTTATGTGTTTGAAGATCGCGATACTTTTTTGCAAGGCCATAATCAATTATGTATACCTGTAATGCATATAAAAAAAATCAGGAGAGTTGACAAAGGATATATAGTAACCCATAAAATATTTTAGCTCTTGATATTCAATAGTGCTGCCTACAAAATAAATCAAAATCAACTTAGCATGCATATCTTTAAAATTTAGACCCTAACAACCAAAGGATAAGGGCTTCAGTGCAAAAACCACTTGAGATGCTTTTTTGTATACATACACTGTCTAGGTGAATGTCTTTGCAGAAAGAGCTTTCTAAGAAGCTAGTTATAATACTGAATACTTGAATCAGTTTTGTACTTTTTTGGCTCCAACTTTCAAACTACATAATGATATTTCAAAATTTGTAGGCATAGCAAATGAAAATACTTAAGTAAAAAAATATATAAAGCTATTAAAGGATTCCAATTACTAGGTCATTCATTATTCGCCAAGACATGAATATCAAACACTCAGATATACATCCGGTATTAGATTTAGATGGAAGAATTTTTATTTTTTTGGCTAAGTGAACTCTGTAACATCTCATATTTTTAAATGTATAATTATATGAGATAATGATGATTAAAGGGTAGGATTAATGAAAATCCTAAAATTAGGGCCAAGATACATAAGAAGAGCAAAATGGTAATTTACCAAACACGTAATCCTAGGCAAGAAAAATCGAGTAGAAGGTCTCAAATGGTAAAAATAATGCCGGAAATGGATTCAGAACGAAAAATCAAGTGGATAGGCAAGTTTCGGAAAATTTGATGAATAGTGACTTTTCCGGTGTAAAATACTGCGGTATAATTGTACCGATAAGCGCGAAAATATTATCAGTATTTTTAGGAAGTAAAAATATGACGTGAACAAGAAAAATACGTAGGTTATGAATTTATGGGTTAAATTAGGTGATTTAATATAGTTAATTCGCATGTAGGACCCACATAAGTGTTTTAAGTGAGTAAGTGACCTTTTAAACTCAAAAATCTGAATACTCTCTCTCCTAATTTCCTCTCCACCGTGGAGCTCCTTCACCATTGTTAGGGTAGAGAGCTTTTTGAATTGCAACCTTGATTTCTAGCCATTTTTAGGAGAAACTCCCAACTACAAAGTTGTTCTCCATCATCTTGGGAATGACTTTCATGTAGAGTGCACCTTGTGGGGATCATTGTGTGAGGAGAAAATCCCATAAATCAGCCACGAAATTTGGTGTATTTTGGGAAATTTTTGGTACCTTTTGGGTTGATTCATTGGTTGAAGATCATTCCTTTGGACCCTAGGAAGCTATTGGTGGTAAGTTTTCACACTCTCATTGAGTTTTCATTGAGATCACAAATTGGGTGAGGGTTTTTATTATGTGATGATGAGTTATGGTAGTTATGGGCTTTTAATGATGTTGCTCCTTTGGAATTAAATGCTTAAAATGATAAATGATGATGATTGATGCAATAAAAATTGTGGTGATTTGGAAATTGTAACTTAGGAAATTTTGTGATGAGATTTCAATACTTTGTGAATTGGTATGATGGTAGGATTGAATAATTGAGTTGTGAAGCATTGGTATGAGTTAATAATAGGATTGTATGATATGTGTAAGTGTTGAATTGGATTGAAAACCTTGGAGCATGATTCCATGTGGAATTCGACCTAGAGGAAAAGATAAGGAAAAATGATGTGAAAAATGTTGTACAATTAATGGTTGATGATTTGATGCATAGAATAGTGGATTGGTGAATTAGTTGATGATTAAAATGGTTGAGGTAGTTGAATTAAATGTAAGATGGCCATTAGGCCTAAGTGGTTATGTTTAGTTATAATTATTGTGAAGTTGATTGATTGTTTGCAATTGGTTGATGGTCATTGTTGTTTGATCATATAGGTTGCCTCTCACGGACGCAATAGAAACGGATTAAGCTTGGAGCTTACGTGGAAGAGCAATATTTGCGGAGTTGAGGTAAACTCTTGGTACTTGGGTTTTATCCCTTGTGTGTTCCGCCACACCTAGTGGAAGGTCGTGGTTGGATTTTGTGCTCTATGACATTGTGTGAAATTGTATGTTCATGCATTGTTGCTTTGATTGTGTGACATATCTGTGATCTCTGGCCAGTAGATGTGTGGTTTGGACTTCCGCTAGAGATATCCCTTTGGGGGACTCCGGTCGGGTTTTGCCGTGGGGCCGTCTCTGGGAGCAGCACCAGGATGATCCAAACGTGGGACTTCCACTGGATAGGTCTCTTAAGGAGTTCCAGATGGGTTTTGCCATGGGGTCGTCTCATCCATGGGAGAGGCACTAGGAAGCTTCCCGGGAGTTATATGATGGGGTCCTTGAACGGAATCTTTATATGAAGGTTCTTGGATGTGAGCCCAGTGTGATGTGATTTTGTATGTTATGCATTTTATATGATGATCATTGTATGCACATTGAGTGAGCCATGGGGTGGAGTGATCCTCTAGTACCCTTGGTTTACTGAGATATATTTGTATATCTCACCCCGTGTTTGGGGACATTATTTCAGATTATGTCGAGCATGGAGGATCTTCGGGTAAGAGGCCCGCTTAGTGGAGGAGTTGAGCATGATTTGCTTATGGAGAGCATAGCATTTTGGAGGATTATAATTGATGCACATAGCATTACATTTAGTATTTTGGACTTAGATCATGAACATATTGCATGTTGAGATTTCCATGCTTTTGGGTGTTCATGACTATATTCTAAGTCTTTTGTAATTGATGTATATTCTATGCCTTTTGCTTATATTGGTATTTGGTGAGCATGAGACTTGTCCATGGCCACATATTTTGAGTTTAGAGGCATTTGGAGACTTGTGAGGTAAAGTGACCATTTGATGTTTAAATGGCTTTGGAATTGGGAACTATTGTAATTGAGACATGGCATAATGATGGAAGGGCCTAGAGCCTACATTAGTACTTGTACATGTATTATATTAATTATTAAAGTGTTAGGAGTAAGTTACTTGATTCCCTTTGAAGTCAAAAAGCTGTCAAAATGTGATTTCACAATAAGGGAATCGATTCCCTTCAGTGTGGGAATCAATTCCCTGAAATAGGGGACGTAGAATTCAGCCACTGTGAAGGCTGGGAATCGATTCCTTATGATGGGAATCGATTCCTAAAAACAGGGGAGCCAAAATGAAGCTATTGTCTGTTACTGTAGCTGCTGGGAATTGATTCCCTACAGTTGGATTCCCACTGCAAATTTTGAAAATGAGTCATTTTATAACCTAGAGTTAATGGTATTGCTTGGAGGGGTTATAATAAATAAGTTTTATGCTTCTGCGAGTTTTGCATTTACAATTACGGTGTTGTTTTTAATTGATTATGGAAATGGTTAATGTTTAAAGATAAGGATGTAATAAAAGAAAAAGTTTACCCGTAATTTAATTAACTCAATTACGGTGATTGTAACTGCGCTTAATACCATATGCAATGATAACATTACCGGTACGTAAAGGGCTGTTACAAACTCCAGTACTGTTGAAGTCAATTTCTACTCCTATGGCCTCCAGCTGTAAACTGTCAAGATTTGGCTCCAATACTGTTGAAGATTCTCAGTTATATCGATCAGTGGTGGGAGCACTACAGTATGTGACAATAACCAAGCCAGAAATCTCTTTCTCTATGAATAAAGTGTGTCAATTCACGAGTCAGCCACTAGTGCAGCATTGGAAAGCTGTCAAACGCATCTTGAGATATCTTCAAGACACCATCCACTTTGGTCTTCACTTCCAATCAGTCAAATCTGCCACTGGTTCATTTCCTCTTACTGCCATTTGTGATGCTGACTGGGGCAGTAACCTTGATGACCACAGATCAACCTCAGGAGCTTGCATCTTCTTGGCCCCAATCTGATATTTTGGTGGTCCAGAAAGCAGACTCTTGTGGCCCAGTCTACTGCGGAAGCAGAATACAGAAGCATGGCTTTAATTTGTGCAGAAATATTGTGGATTATGTCTCTTTCAAGAGCTGCAGATGTCCCTCTCAATTCCTCAAATTCTGTGTGATAATCTTAGTGCAATTGCTATAGCACATAATCCAATCTTACATGCTTGAACCAAGCATCTTGAGTTGGATTGGCATTTCCTTCGTGAAGAGGTTGTAGCAAAAGATATTCAGGTGTTCCATATCCCTGCTACTTCTCAGCTGGCTGATACCTATACCAAAACATTGCCTCTTGCTTCCTTCACTGAATTCAGAGCCAAGGTCAGAGTGTTGAACACTGCTCTACCTCTCCAACCCTGCTGAGCTTGCGGGGGAGTATTAGTGTATTAGTCTGGTAGTAGAATACTTTAGTTTGTATCAAGTATCAACCATAGGTGATTATTTCTCTTTTGTATTCTGTTAGGTAGTTTTCCTTTCTGTTGAGCTTTCTGTTGTATGGTTGTTTAGCTGCCAACTCATCACTGAGTTGGCATCAGCTCTATATATAGAGCTGGTAACTCTTCCCTCTGTATTAATTCATTTTACCGAAAACTCAATACAAAGATGACTCTTCTTCAGATCTTTCTCTCTCGTCTCTCTCTTACAATTTCCTCTACCTTCTAGCTTTCCTCTTCAATGGTGGAAATCTAATAACTCTAAAGTCTGAACAACATTATTTTGGCCTAATACTCGTGGAAGTTATAACAGAAATGGTGAATGTTGGTAAACAATATTTCATCTCATTAAACATCATGTTTTCAGACAAATAGTAAGTACATAATAATGCTAGTACTCGTAGGCTTTGACTGTTCCTAGGCAGCAGCGAAATACTGTCCATTTAGAAAATGATATTGCAGATCAATAGTTTCAATATCTTTCCCTCCTCCCTTTTCTCTTCTAAATCCCGTTTTATACTGATGAACACTGCAGCTCAACTCCCAAGCTTAAACCATCTAACCAACACTATTAACGCATTCAGAGTACTTATCCTCAATGGTCTCTAGAAAAATAGAAAATTAGAAATACATGACAATAATGCAAATTTGATTAAAATAAATAATCTTATTATAAAGGACATGTCCTACAGGTTTATGGGAAAGAGAATGTACTAACAAATTTCTGTTATGGATTCTGAAGTCAGAACTGGAGGAAGTTGGCCAAGTATAGTAAAAATCACCTACCTATGTCTACAAAACACTACATCTCATAGGAATTTACAAAACCAATAGAATAGACAGCAAGAGAGAATACATTCCTCCCAAGAATACCACAAACTATCCCTCTAGTAAAAATCACCAACCTGATGGTTACTATACATTACAGTTCATTTGGTGTTTACAACATTCAGGTCTCCATATATCCATTTTCCCAATTTGATAAGATTCTTAAAACATAAACTCCCAAGCATATAAGACTTAATTTCAATAAATGCTGGAAAGCAAAAGATACCTGATTTGCCTTGCGGCCTAAACCCATTAAAAAATTGTCAGGCTTTATATCACGATGCAGAAAGCCCCGGGAATGCATGTAATCAACTCTGTTAATCTAGGTAAACCAGATTGAGGTAAAACAGAAAAACTACTTCAGCTGTATGTTAAAAGTATGGTTTTCTGGACATTAAATCTATACTTACTAGCTGATCTGCAAGCATCAAAACTGTTTTCAAAGAGAATTTTCTATTGCAATAGTTAAACAAGTCCTCAAGACTTGGTCCAAGAAGGTCAATAACCATGACATTGTAGTCGCCCTCAACTCCGGACCATTTTAAATTAGGTATGCCGGCTTCAAATAAAAATGAACGCATTAATCAGATGAGCTCATGAACTATTAAGTTTGCTTCATGAAAGAATACAAATGCATGTTTTGGCTGCATAAAAGGAAATTGAACAAGTATAAATTAGGAAGAAAAAAAATTACTAACTTCCTCCTTGAAGAAGCATATACAATTTTGACTCATATAGAAGTTGAGGATGCTTGGTCTTCACAGATTCCTGACAAGCCAATGGAAAGATGATAGTGCAATGAAATGGTTAGGTAACAAATTATCACAAAACTCAGGTGATCGAGTACACAACTAACCCAATGCATTAAGTTATGATCTCCAAAACAAAAGTCTATGGACACTAACAATAACAATCATAAAGCACGAAGCCAAAACTTGCATTAAGGATTTTAAATCAACCCAACTTTGAGACATTGTCATAGGCTAATAGCATGCCCAATAAAAGTGTATGTATCTTGAAGCAAGAAAAATCATGTCAAATAATAACATGCAAACCAAATAAATGCTAAGAAAAAAAAAAATAGTGCAAGAAACATGATTAAGATCTGCAAATATTCATTGAAGGTCAAGCAACCAGTATGCAAAAGCATAACCGCTAACATAGCCTAAGTGACAAGCGTTACATTTCAGAAACATAAAACAAAAAGATACCAATTAACTCACTTCCACAGCAACACAATGCATCTATTCACCATGGAAAAACAAAACAAAACAAAACAATAAGAATAATAGAAATTCCAAAGCATGCAGCATAAGAGTCCATAACTGCACTAACCAGCTTGACAGCCACTTCCTCTCCACTCTGCACATTAACCCCTGAAACAAACAAAAGCAACAGAAAAGGTCACAAAACGTGAAGTTCAAATTATTCAAAGCAAACAAACGATGCTACTAAGAATTTGGATATAGAGCATACCCAAAAAAAGCTCGCCAAATGATCCACTACCAATCTTCCTCCCAAGCTTAAATTTTCCACCAATAACAGGATCCATCACCACAAACCCAATCAAACATACATAAACCCCAAACTCAACCTTTTTGTCCCTTGCTAAATTGCAAAACACTCTACCAAATACATAAATTGCTGTAAAAAATTTGAAAAAATAAATTTAAAAATTTTCTACTCCGAAGATCTCATTTCAGATCCTTCAATCCGATGGCGTATTGAATCACTCAAAAATTCAGGCTTTGGACTCCCAATACCTCAAAAATCCCAAAAAAAATAAAGGGGGGGGGGGGGGGAGAGAGAGAGAGAGAGAGAGAGAAATTGTTGATCAAAATAAGATCAAGGATGAAGAATCTACAAGACACCCATTGCTGGTTGAATAGAAGCAAGCACAAAACTGGGTCATGCAAAGAAACCTCTTTTACTTCTTCTATGGAGAGAAGAGCTAGAAACACGAAAACGGAAAAAGAATCTAATGCCTGCGATATCCACGCAAAGAGAAGAGAAGAGTGTCAATTTTGGGATGACCCTTCGGATCTGTGTGTGGAGAGGTACTGGAAATTGAGTGAGTGAATGAGTGTGTAAGTTTTCTCGGGAAAATTTGACATTCTAGGAAAGAAAATGGATGAGTAAGTGTATGAGAGAGACTGAGAGTGAATTATTATTAATAAAAAAAATTAATGAAAAACAACTTCTTCTTTTTTTGGTAGATAAAAACAACTATTTATTAGTACCAGTGAATTACCCGTGCGATGTCCGGAGAAAAAAGAACAAAATATTTGTCGTCCGCTGTGGTTGGTTAATCGCACTGCAAACCTTATACTTACAAAAACCTGTGTTGTTATCTTGTTCTATATTTAGGGTGGAAAAAACTACAACATTGACACAAAACTTTACAAATGTCAACCATAAACAAAAATATGCTATCTAGAGTGATCAATATTATGCAAATCAAATATAATTATCTACTCGATGAGTTATGTAAAAAATAAATATGCCATAGTAGACTATGTTAAAATGAGGATGGTTAAAAAAAGAAAAAAATGCATACAACTTATTGCTAACTATAACAGTCACTAATAAAATCAAGGTAACAAACAGACCAAGCAAACATGGAATTAAAAGATCAGCTTGTACCTATACTATTAATTCAGTGTCATTCTGTAGCAATCATTGGAGGGATGAGTTTAACACATACCAAACATGTGATTTCCTATGTTTATGCATTATCAGGGACATCCTCTTCTACCATCATATTTATGCCTACGATACAAAATGCAAATGCTCATTAAATAAATTACGCTAATATGTTAACACCCAGAAGTAATAATCTCAACAAAAAAAAATAGGTTATTTTTTTAGAACCCAAAAAACGTTGTCTGAAAGGGATTTGAAAGCAAATTATTCAAATGGTTATGTATGAGTCATATTTTTTGCTTACATTGGAACAAATGTGTCTAAACATCATCAAATCAATACACATGCTAAAAACTTGTAACAATATAAAGAACCCACAATGATAAATTTTTAAAAAATAACAACATACATTTGGGTCCACCAAAGACTTAAAGAATGAGGTGACAATAGCTTCACTGCTTCAAACACTTGAAACTTGATATCTTGGCTCATTATATGACTCCAATTTTTTTTTTTACGTTGACCTTAAATAACATGAATTTTTCATTAAGAGCGTTCAGTTTTCTTGGATAATGTTCCAAATCAGCACCCTAAGTAAAAAAGCTTCTTCAAAATTAAGTGTAACTCGTGCGATGCACAGGGAAAAAATAAATTTGTTTGTTTGCTACCTATAACTAACGTTTTTATATTTATTCACAAAAAAGGCTCTTATAATTACGTCTAAGATTTTCTATTTTATCTCAGAGATGAACTTTCATTTATTATAATTAGATTTATAAAATAATAATAAATAATTATTTTTTTGCAAGGATTTGTGATTTTGTGTAGTTAGTATTTGGAATTTTATAAATTCGCATTTACAAAAATTGAAATCTGAATTAGGAATTTAATTATAAAAGGAGAAAAGTGAAATTTTAATTTAATTATTAAAACGTGTTGACAGGCGAGGCGTGCAAGCCCTTTGGGCCAAGCCCAGTTTGCAACCTTTAACTATAACTGTTTTATATAAATAATTATTCTTTGCAAGGATTGTGTCATTAGTATTTTGAATTTTACAAATTTGTATTTTCAAATTTTGTCTTTTTTAATGATTTTAATTTTGTGTCGTTATTATTTGAGATTTTATAAATTTGTATTTACAAAAATTGAAATCTGAATTAGGAGTTTAATTATTAAAAAAGAATAACAGAATTTTAATTTAATTATAAAAATGTGTTGAAGGGTGGGGCGGGCAGGCCCTCTAGGCCAAGCCCAGTTTGCAACCTTTAGCTATCGCTCTTTTATATAAATAATTATTTTTTTTGCAAGGATTTGTGTCATTAGTATTTTGAATTTTACGAATTTGTATTTACAACAATTAAAATCAGATTTAGGAATTTAATTATAAAAGAAGAAAGATAAAACTTTAATTTAATTATAAAAATGTGTTGGTGGGCCGGCCCTTCGGGCCGATCCCAGTTTGCCACTTTAACTATCAGCATGCAATAGAATTTTATATTTATCCACACAAAAAGTTCTTATCGTCACATTTAAATTTTTATATTTTATCTCAGAGATGGACTTTCATTTATTACAATCAGATTTAAAAAATAATAATAAATAATTATTTTTTTGCAAGGATTTGTGTCGTTTGTATTTTAAAGAATATTTTTATAATTTTAAATATTTTTTTCGTTTAATTAGTAATTTTTTATTTAAATTAAATTAATTTTATACAAATATTTTTTCCAGTTTTATAATAAATTCTAATAGTTATAATAATAAGTCCAATAGACATAATAATAACTATCATTAATATGCTTAATAATTTTCCATACAGAAAGTAGTGATCAATATTAAATGCTGAATCTTTTCCCACCTCTCAAGTTCAAAATTCAAATTTAAAAAGTTTAAATTTTAAGTATTAAATATTTTCCCTCTCAATAGACATAGTTATAAATTAATAGGCTTAACAATTTTCTATGCAAAAAATAAAGGGAAACATGCATAGAAGTCTCTGCACATTCTCAAAGTAATAGCTTCTAGGTAATCATTCACGACATAGGAAATTGTGTTAATTACACTCTTACATTAAAAGAATGAAAGTTTGATTTCTTTATAATATATTTAATTTTAAAATTTAAAATTCAACATGATAATAGAATTAATTATACATACTTTTAAAAAATAATTTTTTCTCTTTTAATTTATATTATATACATATATATATATAAATACATTTAAAATATTTATCTTAAGTATTTATTAAAAAGTTTCTTGTACGATTTTTTTCCTTTTTGTATCATTATTTTAACTTAAGATTTTAATTTACTTTATTTTAAATTATATTTTTATAATTTTAAATATTTTTTCCGTTTAATTAATAATTTTTTATTAAAATTAAATTTACTTTATAGTGGTTTCATTGTTATTATAGTTTTTCTTGGATGTACGAAATTAATAGACTATATTTCCAAGGCAGAAAGTGTAATTTTATATTTGTAATAAATGATGACCTATTTTCACACACATCATGTTTAAATTTCAAAATTCAAATCTGAAAAGTGAAATATTTTGTAATGAATGCTGAAATCTTTTCCCACTTATCAAATAAAAATTTAAATTTGCAACGTTTTTAAAAGTGGAAAAATTAAAGTGGTATGTAGTATGAATGTGGATATTGGAGGAGAGAACAACAGTCAGCAACTTGCCAAATAATGATTTTCCTTTAAGTGTAGATATAGAAGATATGTCATTTCTTATTTTTTATTTAAATTTTGAATTTAAATTATTTTTTAATCAACTATACATTATATATAATTTTAAATATTTTTTTGTTTAATCTATAATTCCTTTAGTTTGACTTTGTAATTAGCTAATTTGTTTTATGATGCTTTTGATTTGAATTCTGGGTTTTGAGTCACCAGCCACTATTTATACACAAAAGAATTTTATTTTTGTTACTAATTAAGTTCAATCATGAATCACTAACAGACATAAAAACCAAAAAATTTACCTTCTTGGCAGGCTCGGGAATTTCCCAGGCCTTGGGCTGAGTATCTAATGATAATTTTTGTAGCAAATCGGTTGCTTCTGTGTAAACATGAAAGTGAAGGAAGACAAAACTCTGGCGTAATCAAAGTTTACAGCAAGTATAAAATCAATATAACTCACAACTTACAAACACACAAGAAAAAGAAAAAAGAAAAACCCCAATACCCAAAACATGAATCATCAAATTACAATATCATTTATAAAAGACATCAAATATATATAAAACGTATTCCCGAAACAACATTGCTATAGAGAGCATTGAAGATGAGATCTATGTGCAACATTATCCGGTACCAGAACTCGAAGATCTGGAGAGGAAGAATGGTGACGGGGAAAAGGACCAGAGGGAGAGGGAAGAGAGGGAGTTCAACGATGTCGTCGGACTTGGGGTTCAACTCTCATGCAATATATCTTCTATTAGGGGTTCAACCCTACAAAAAAGATGCCATCAAAAATTTGTCATCAGTAACCACACACAAAGAATTTCACAAACCCTATTGAACTGATGCAACCAAGGAGAGCAAGAAAGCGTGAGAAGAAGAAACCTTGAAATGCTTGTGGAGACGCGAATGAGAAGCTTCGAGATCCTTGAGGATTTCAGAGTGAGAGCGATCGATCCGGCGCTTAAGATCGTCAACACCTGAAAAGGCAAGGATCTTGAGGTCCAAGATGTTGTTCGAAGCCCTATGATTGCAAGGTGGAGAAGAGCTGTTTGCCAGAGCGTTAGTTAGAACAATATTAGAAGACGAAGAAGATAAAAAGACAGAGAATGGAAAAAATATGTGCACGATTAGCACATGAAAATATCCAGAAACATATCTTATTTATACACAAAATAATTTCGTAAATTAAACTTAATTTTGCGTATTAAAGATTTGAAAAAAAAAATATTGCAAAAAAACCTATCAGTTTCCACTAAGGCATAACTCTGAAAAACTTCTCAACTCCCAATAAGATTCAATAATTTAAAAAACTTTTCAGCTCCCAATAAGATTCAATAAATTGTTGCAGCTTCCAACTTTCGCAGCTTCCAATAAAGAGATAGTGGAAATCTAATTATGTGTGTCAAAAACTATTTTTTTAATCGGTTTTCAATTTATTTTTTTAAAATTATAAGCCTAAAAAACAATTTAAAAAGTTACTATAACAGGAAACATTTCAAATTCCTTTAAGTGTGAACACAAACCTCATATTCAAGGAGAATGCGACACATCATCAAAGTTTCCAATAAACGGTTTTACTTTAGAATAATATAGATTAATAAGTGATGCTAAATAATCAACTTAGTTTTTAATGTTATTATTGAAGAGATTAATTTGATTAAAAGATTTTATATTTTAAGAATTCATATGATAATTTCTATTTTTTAAAAATTAATATTACGGATATCATAAGAAACTAAATATAAGGTTTATTATAATAATAAACTAAGAGTTTAATTAATTTTAAATAATATTAAAGAGATTAAGGTTTATCATTGCTTGGTTTGACAGAAGGAGTTTACTAATCTCATATTACATAAGATAGTATTCTCATGTAAGTCACATAAATATGTGGAGTTCACAATATAAAAAAAATAAAATAAAATTGGCACAAAATTTTATGAATATATGACATAAGATAACTCTCTTATGCAAAATGAGACTATTATTTCCCTTGACATATATATGCCATAAAGATAATGATTTATCAATCAATCGTATACTGAGTCCTCCGACAAAGACAATATTCTTTGCAGGGATGGTGTATTTCATTGCTTTTTATAACTATTAGATTAATCGAATGTTATGATTAATTATGATTACAATCTAAAAAATTTATAATTTCTTATAACCTATTTTTTTATTATTGATTTTCATCAATTCAACGGTTATAATTTATTAAAAATTATTAATTATTAATAAATGTGACCCGATAAATCATAACTATTGAATAAACGGAAATCAATGATAAAAAAATAGATTGTAAAACTTTTAGGTCATAAGTATAACGTTTTATTTTTATTAATTTAATATACACAAACACAATACAAGAGCCTCTTTGACCATATTGGTGTCTTTATGCTTTTAATGTATCAAATTGGAATTTGATTGGAAATAATTATTGAAAATTAATAATTAATAATAAATGTAACCCGATGAATCATAACTGTTGGATAAACGGAAATCAATGATAAAAAGATAAGTTGTAAAACTTTTAGGTTATAAGTATAACGTTTTATTTTTATTAATTTAAGATACACAAACACAATACAAGAGGCTCTTTAACTAGATTGGTGTCTTTATGCTTTTAACGTATCGAATTGGAATCTGATTGGAAATAATTACCATGGTCTTTAAGTGTTAAGAGGAGCGCCCAACGACTCTAAATCACACCCTCATCCCCCGTATTAATTTTTTTTTTATCTGATCTTAGTTTTGCATAGCCCCTCTCATGACACTCAAAATTTTTATTTTTTTTTATTTTTATGAATGTTGCCCTCGTTGGAAACTCACACGGTTTGCCAAGTGGCAGAACCCAACTCTCTGAATCCCCATATAAAAATCCATTAAAAAAAATCTAGCTCTCACTTTTTTACTTTCTACCAAATCATTCCTCAAACCTCTTTTCTCTTTCTTGAGATATTTGTTTCTTCAAATCTCTCTCTTTCTTTCTTGAAATCACTTTCATCACATCTCTTTTTTCAAATCGTAGCTAGAAATTTGGGGGACGGAAGCAAACCAAAAATTTGGCAAAAAGGCATTTGATTCAACAGGTTGATAGTTTTCGTTTTCCAAGGCACAACTAAAAGGTAAGTAATGTTATTTATTTTTAGTTTTAATGTATATTTAAATTTAGCTATGCTTAATTTTATTTAATTAAAATATATCATCATTATTTATTAATAATTGTTTTAATTATTCATTATTTATTAGATATAATATTTTTTATGTTATTCTAAATATTTGATATATGTAAGTAGATAATTATATAATAATTAAATAATTAGATAATTAGAAATGTACATAATAACAGGCATGAGTGTTTAAATATTTACTTAATAAATAGATATTTGATAATTAGGTAAGTAGATAAGTAAACTTCTTCTTTTTTTCAACTATACTGCATAAGTAAACTTCTTCTTTTTTTCAACTATACTGCATATTTAAATTTGGTTATGTTTAATTTTATTTCATTTAAATATATTACGATTATTTCTTAATGATTGTTTTAATTATTGATTACTTATTAGATGCAATATTTTTTATGTTATTATAGATATTTTATATATATACGTAGATAATTATTTAATAATTATATAATAATTAAATAATTAGATAATTATGTAATTAGAAAAATTAGAAAATTACATAACAATAAGCATGATTGTTTACATATTTACTTAATAATTAGATATTTGATAATTAGGTAAGAAAACTTTTTTTTTTCAACTTTATTGCATATTTAAATTTGGTTATGTTTAATTTTATTTCATTTAAATATATCACGATTATTTCTTAATGATTGTTTTAATTATTGATTACTTATTAGATGCAATGTTTTTTATGTTATCATAGATATTTGATATGTGTAACTAGATAATTATATAATAATTAAATAATTAGATAATTATGTAATTAGATAACTAGATAATATGTACATATGTGATACGTGTAATATAAAAAATTATTCTAAATATTACTTATTAGATGCAATATTTTATATTATTATTATTATTATTATTTAGGGATGGCATACAACGATTCATCTAAGAGACGTCTTCATCCCAGTCCTCGCAATGATTTTGTATTATTCATGCAATATACACATCGTTCAAAGATGGCTTGGATGGATGATATGAATTATAAGTCTCTGAATATCAGATGTATGCAGCTGGCGGGGTTGGATGTTATTCCTGAGTCTATTGTATCTTATTTATGCCGTGCTGATTTTCTTGGCGATGCTCGGATGGTTCGTATGGAGGTATTTTATATGCTACACATATTAAATTATAAAAAATTTATCAAACAAAATAATTGTTTTATTTTGATTAATATTTTACGGTTTGCATATTGGTGGTGTATTAGTCACAACTCTAGTTGTGCGATGAAGATCTGAGACTCATACATTTCATATGCTTCCGGGAGAGGTTACTGTGACACTTGAGGATGTTGCAAGGATCACTGGTCTTCCTACGGACGGTGAATCTGTTACTGGCATGTCTGAAACGCGACAGTTGAGAGATATGGTACTACAACTTCTTGGGAGGACCTCGAGTGCATCTGATATGCATGGAGGTTGTCTTAAGACCTCATGGTTGGATCAAAATTTTGCAAATGTGGAGCATTGGATGCAAGATGAAGAGAATCTTCTCCGATTCACGCGAGCATACATATTACGCCTTAGTGGAGGCTTTTTACTTGCAGATCACAGTGGTGGTAGGGTGCACCTCCGATATCTACCTTTTCTAAGTGACTTGGACGCGTGTGGACGATTTAGCTTGAGATCGGTAGTGTTGGCCTTCCTTTATTGGGATTTGTGCGTAGCCACCTCACCTGATCAAATTGAAATATCTGGTGCATTGGTAGTGTTGCAGATGTAGGCTTGGGCTAGATTTGTTACCATCACTCCAAAGACTATTCCAACTATCCCAGAGTTTGACGATAGCACACCTGTTGGCGTAAGGTATGTTAATCTTACATGTAAGGTTTGATTCTTATATCTATTATGTGATATTTATTGTACATATATTATATCACATAGATGGACCGGTCATAAGACAATTTTTCACGATTTATCCTGGTATCGAGAGAGGTTTGATAAGATGACTGAGCATCAGGTACTTGCAACGTGTTTCCCACTTTTATATATATATATATATATATATATATATAGATAGATATATTAATTTTTATTGTAATTTTTTGGCTAAATTACAATTTACCATCCTGTATTTAAACCCCTTTTCAAAAAGCCACCATATACTTTTAATTGATTCAATGAACCTCCTTAAACTATATCATTAAAACAATTAAACATATTCGTTATTGAGAAATCTTATTCCATTAAAATCTTAACGTGGTTCAACAAAAAATATTTTATCCTTCTTCTGCAAAAATAAAAATAATTGTGTTTCAATTTCTTGTCACTTTCATTTTGTTCTTTCCTTTTGTGTACAATTTCAAAAGTTTTAATTTCTCATTGTGTGATTCCAACAAGAAAAACCAAATGCAACTTAAGCAAATTTTACCTAAATTTTCTAAAATTTGTGATACAGGTAGTAAAGATCATTCAAGGTCTGCTTCCTGTACAAGGAGCCAAGGTACAAAACTCAATGAGAAAAAAATTGGAAGAAATGGAGAAGAAAAAAATCAACCATTGGCAACAGAGCTGACACCTTGGTCCGACGTGAGTTGTGGGGTGGTTTCATGATGGTGCAAATAGTGGCGTTCGCTCCCATTTTGGGAGGTTACTTGGGATGTGATGGAGCATATGCTTCTATTTGACCTCTATGTATAAGCCATTAAAAGCTGAACTATCGAAAAAACAAAACGAAAGTGACAAAAAATTGAAACACATCTATTGTTTATTTTTGTAGAAGTACAAAATATTTTTGTTGAACCACGTTGAGATTTTAACGGAATCAGATTTCTCATTAACGTATATGTTTCATTGTTTTAATGACATAGTTTAAGGAGGCTCATTGAATCAATTAAAAGTATAGGGTGGCTTTTTGAAGAAGGGTCTAAATATAGGGTGCTAAATTATAATTTAGCCTAATTTTTTTTCTTTTTTTTTGGCAGATTATATGAACTTCGTACTTAGAGATTGATTTGCTAGAGCATATTCAGGAAATTAGTGATCATTGGAGAGCAATCGCGCCAATGATATGTTTTCAGATTGTAGATTACCATCAACCTGACTGTGTTATGAGGCAATTTGGGATGGGTCAACATATGCCTCAAAAATATTTACAACCGCAAGAGGTGCACCACCTCACATTGAGGGGAACGACTGAGGTTCTCTGACCTCGTCAAATGCAGCAGTTCATACTACGCTGGGCTCAGAGAGAAGATTCAATTCAGAATGCTCCACCTCATCCACATGACCGCATATTAGGCACTAACTCATATTACATGGTGTGGTATAGAGGAATCACTAGACGATGGATCACCAAGAAGGAATGTCACTCGGGTTTATTGGTGAGTTGAGATATGTTATTTGTTAGATTTATTATTACCTTATGAGAATTATTACAATTGTTAAATCGTATTACCCTTTTGTATATGCAGACGGATCGCCTTCAACGTGTTCATTACATGCTACAGACACATCAGCCACACGATCAAATTTAGACAGTTGTTGAGCATATGCTCAACATGCAGGCAGAGTATGATCGGATATCATATCCTGGTGAGCCAGCATCTGCACCTACGTAGTTATCATCATAGTCCATTGATGTTGGTGATCGAATACCTGACAGTTGGAAGGAAAGACAAGGGCTAGCACTTAATAAACCCCAAATTGAGCATGCTACATGGAAGTTGCCTTGTCTTCCTCTTAGGGGTCATGTTATGTTTTACGCTGATGTTGCGAGACCGTCACAATCTTACTTTTATCCATCAGAGACATATACATCGAATCAGGAGCAATCTTTCCATCATGAGTCACCTTTCTACCATCAACCACCTTCTTATCATCAGTCACCAGTCCAGCATCATTCAGCAGCACATTATTCTCCAGCACATCATCATTCGCCATCATTATTCTTTGCTACAGATGATTATCGCCCCAAGTTTGCTTCATCATCTGATCATGTGGTCCCATGGAGTGTATCTTTGATGGAACAAGCAGGACTAACATTCCCGTTTGCATCATTTACCGAGTAAAGTTAGTTGAACACACCGCTAAGAGCATCAGCAGTCACTGATATGTTATAGTCAGGGATATCGACGACATGTACTTTAACCATCTTTCTAGATAAGCATATGAATATTCTCAATCACCAAATAACTTAACTATGGCTTTTTGTTTGGCCTTTCGGGCTTTTTGATAGGATACCGTATAACCATGAAGTCCAGAAATTCTCTCCTGAAAAAGTGCAATGCTAATTGACAGATCCACCTGAACCATGCCTAATAAAAAAATTAGAGAATACAACCGTTAAATGCAAGTACATTATACCATCATTAATTTTCTTAGACAAACACATATATTTTTAGATGTTATACCTAGAATACATGAACAAATGAAGTCAGAATCGAGCTGTCAGTGGTCCTGCGAAAGATAAAGGTTTATATAATTGTGTTTGCCTCCCCATCTAGTAACAATCCACCAATCTTGCCATCTCGATAACATCGTCCTCCAAGGACATCCTTCAGCATGATTAACACAATTCATAAGCAGCTTATTTTTTTATTTTATTTTTGCTTTCCTCCACAAAAGCAGTGTGATAATTCTTCATACAATAACATTTGATTGCCTACTGTACCACTTCCTTACTTTCAAATTCTTAATAACATATAATTTATCCCCATTTGCCAAGCACCATCATTCCCCCCAACAATAATTTTTTCTTGATCTGGGGTTCCCAATTAATATAAGTATAGTGCAGACTCGCATTCCATAATGGAGTATTAGATTGACCTACACATATTAACACTCTATCACATTCAAGTAACACATTAATATAACATGTAGAATACAATAATCACAAGGTTAAATAACTAACTAGTTGGGATGACATTTTGGACATTATTGGTGTCCTCATTAGAATCAGAGTCGTTATCCTTAGGAGGAACTTCTTCATATACATCTTCATCAGAGGCACCCAAATCATCATCTACGTGAACAACACCATCTTCATCTTCCACAGTTATGTTCTGCTAGCAATGTGATGGAGCATCAAAATGTGGCAAATTTAGATCCAATGACTCAATCGGCAATGAAAAACTGCCCGCACAAGCAATGTCGGCATGCAATTCAAGCATTGTCATTATAGACTGTTGTTGAAACAGATTGAACAGCATATCAGCATCACCATCATCAGCAATTTCAAGCACAACAAATTTTTCAATTGTACGATACTGCCCGATTAACCTAGACACCAATTGATTGGGACCGAGCTTCAATTTCTCTGCAATCATTGATTTTAAATCATGCAATCCCACACCGCATCATATTTGCATTCCTTTGGTTTGCCCCTCAAATAGTCAAATGTCTATCTTGTAGCACCTTCATGTATTCTACCATTGTAATATACGATTGTGTAAACTGACCCCATATCAAGAAGAAAAAAGTAAAAACATTAAACAAGAAGTTAGAAAAATTAGAAATAGGATAAATTATTCTAAATTACATTATTGAAAATTACATTAGTAAAATACTAAACACTAATCATGAATGACTAATTATTTTGTCAAATATCTAAATATAATTAATTACACATAAACATAAAAAATTAAGTATTATGTAAAATCTCTATATATTACATGGGCCAATGTTATGATAACACAAAAAAATTAATTTAAAAAATTATAATAATTATTCACTAATTAAAAGAAACCCTAAATATTAATTATAAATCAATTATTCTAAATTACATTACTAAGATACTAAAAAATACTCATCAATGACTAATTAAATGAGTCAAATATATAAATATACTTAATTGCTCAAGCTTGTGTTAGAAAAACTAAATTAGTTATTCTAAATATTATGTCAAATATCTAAATATAATTTAAAAAATTAACTGACGTTAAAGAAAAAAATGAAATGATGTTAACTTGCCTTGGTGTATTATAACTATTATGTTTCGGAAGAGGAAGCTTCACTCTGATGCAACCAGTTTATACTGCAAATGAAAAAAAATCAAATAGGAAGAGTATGCTGCAAATGGAAAAAGATGAACGTACCTGAACGAAAAGATATGAAGTTTTGCTACAAAAATGAAGAAAGTTGCGAATGAAAGAGAGACTACACGAGAAGGTAAAAAACAAAGGGTAACTCGAACGGCTGAGATTATGTCATTTGGCATACTGTCCGAGTTCCCCGGGGGTAGGGGCGACACCTAAAAACAAAAACAAAAATTGTTAAATGAGTGTCGTAGGGGATGAGGACGACATTTACAAGTAAAAAAAAAACTACACGAGTGTCGTGTAGGGCATAACTGGGTTAAAAAAAATAAAAATAATGTTGAGTGTTGTAAGAACTCGCACCGCTAAATTAAGAATTTAAATAATTTAATTATGAGTTTAGAAAATAATTCTATAATTGAATTTGGATAAATATTAAAAGAGCATAATAATTAATATTAAGCCACCTATTTGAAGGATTGTGTAAACATCGGGTATTTCGCGGTATAAATGGATACCAGTGAAGTAATCGTAAAAATAGAAATAAAAATATGAATATTCTTAGAAAATTATCTAGGTTAATAATATCAAATTTGAGATGAAAATAATAAGCAGTGATGTCAGAACTAATATCGACTATCGCAGTAGAAAGTGCGTACCAGAAAAGTCTCGAAAAAGTAATATAAAATATGATAATTCCTAGAAAAATATCTAGGTTAATAATATCAAATTTTAGAGGTAAACAAAGAGCGAAACTAATTAAACCAATCTTGTTAGGTTGAGTGAGTGCACTTATATATAAGAATGGGCACTAAATCCTAGGTCAGATTTTAAACACCCACATAGAGTTTTCTTTCTTCTTCATGGCTGCCCAAAGCTTTCTACACCAACATCATTGCTCTTTCTTCAAGAAAACCACCAAGTTATCACTTTTCTTCTTACTTTCTTCACCAAAACACCATTGATGCTTGTGAACAAGCTTTAAGTGGGTGAAAAACCATTTCTTGAAGGGTTACGTTTCTGTTTGACTAGAGTTCAGGGGCTATCATCCATATTTACAAAGTTTGAGTTGCTTGTAAACCATTCCTCATCATCATGAAGCCACCTTTGTGAAGAAAGAACCAACATTGAAGACCCAAATTCGTGCACATCACTTGACAGTGGTAGAGAGTGGAGTTTAAGCCTCTAAAGTCTTCTTCTTTCTCTATTTTGGTGAGCCCAAGGTATATATCAAACATCTCTCTCGTGTTCATGTGAAAAAAATGACCTTTTCTTTGTTCTTCATGATAAAAAGTATGATTTAGGTTAAAGGTTGAGTCTTGAAGTTGTTTTGGTGTTTAAAACGTGTTGGTATGTTAATTAAATGACTAAACAAGTTTGGGAGATCATTGGAGGTCAATCATACCTTAAAAACTCAATTTTCTGCATTCTGTCGAAGAAGTATTAGAATACTTTTCGGGAAGTATTCGAATACTTTCTGGAAAAATGCAGTAATTAAATACTCTTTGAGACAACAACGACCTAGTTTAGTAAAATCGCAATATCTCGAGCTACAGAGCTTCAAATTAAGTGAGGTTTGAATCCATGTGAAACTATCACATAAGAATATAAAATTGTAAAATTTAATAGCCATTGGATAAATGGTTTGATCGCGGTGTTAGCTTGAAGTCGCTTCTCTATTGCTGGAAATTTAGTTTGTGCAGTCACTTTACGAAAAACATAATCAGAGTTATGTAACTCCAAATGAGACGTATAATATATCGTTGAAAAGCTTGTGATGGCTAGTTTAACCTAATAAAATATTATAATATTTGGTAAAGAGTTGCAGTTGCAGATGGTAAATATAATTTTGTGCTTGGGGGCTTTGGGAGAAGCCTGTAGTCACAAAACGAAAAAGAAAATGTAGTTCAAATGTCATGAAGTTGTAGAATCTGATTATTAATGGTATGTTTGATATAAAACAAGTTGTACTTGTCGAATTGTGTGACTGTGGGTGACCCTGTTGATATTGAGTTTGTGTTGGAGGACTTTACCGATACAGGTAAGCCTTTGGTCCTCGATTTTACCCATTACTTGTTCTACCAAATCCCATGGGGGATTGGTTTACGTGCATGATATATTTTCTGGAAATTCTATCTGTTATGTTATGAGTATTGGATATGCTGTTGAGCTGGATTATGCAATTATATCTGTTTATGTTGTGAGTATGGTGTATGCTGTTGAGATGGATTATGCTATAATGCATTGCTACATGTATATGTAGGTAGGGCAGTGTGCACAACACTTGTATAGGGTTCCTGAGCATGGTGGACTCCATGTAAGGGGTAGAACTCCTGCAGTGTGGATATAAGGTGAACTCCTTATACTTTTGAGTAGGTTGTAGACGTGCGTAATACCTACATTGTTCTCTAGCGAGTAGGATTATGATTTGCGCACCCACATGATGTATGGTTGAGGATGCATACACACATGACATGGACATATTCGACATTGCACACTCATTTGATATAGTGCATGGCATGCTTATTTTATATACTGCATTGTTTACTGCTATAAATGGCCCGGTATAGCCAATCCCCTTATCTTGTTATTAAGTTGCTTCTTTATATATTGTATGCACTATTTTAGAACTTATAGCATACCTTTAAGTGAGATTGGGGTGGAGTATTCTTTGAGGACCTCTTGTCTTACTGAGATTTCTGTTAGAAATCTCATCCTTTTTTGGAGCACATTTTCAGGAGATGACATTCGTGAGACGGACACTAATAGAGGCAAGAGGCCAACATAGAGATTTCATTATTGTTATGAGTTATGCACATTATGATTATTCATTCTTCCATGATGATACTTTATTACGACTAGACTTGATGGATTATCTTGTTATTTGATGTGAGCATGGGTGTTGTCTATGCCGCTATTAAATAATCTGTTATTTGTTGACTTGAGTATTTGTATTGTATCACCATGTGTTATGGATACTTTTGAATTGTTATTTATGAGTACAAGGTATTTCAGATTTTATTTTAGTGTTGAAATTACATAAGGATTGTTATACTTTTGAGTTGCTTCTTTATATACTGTATGCACTATTTTATAACTTATAGTATACCTTTAAGTGAGATTGGGGTGGAGTATTCTTTGAGGACCCATTGTCTTACTGAGATTTCTGTTAGAAATCTCATCCTTTTTTGGAGCACATTTTCAGGAGATGACATTCGTGAGACGGACACTAATAGAGGCAAGGGGCCAACATAGAGATTTCATTATTGTTATGAGTTATGCACATTATGATTATTTATTCTTCCATGATGATACTTTATTACGACTAGACTTGATGGATTATCTTGTTATTTGATGTGAGCATGCGTTGAATTATTGCAAGCTGCGATTTAAATACCATTTATATCTTAATACACCAGCTGTAGACGAGGTGTTACATGTGTCGCGGGGAATTGAGGGTGTGATTTAGAGTCGCTGAGTCCTCCCCTCGACACTTAAAGACCCCAAATGGTAATTATTCCCAATCAAATACCAATTTGATACATTAAAAGCACAAGGACACCAGTCTGGTCAAAGAGCCTAATACAATATCTGTTTTTTTTAGTTTTCCAGTCTAGCATACATAAACAAACAAAAAATAGTTATCTTTTGGGTTGTATTTTTTGGTATGTGATCTAGAATGAAATACAAGGTCTATATTTAAAGTCTTCACCATGAAGAAATTGTGAAGCCTTCAACATGAAGAAATATATCTAATGTAATATACCTCAGTCAACAAAAGCTAACGAGATGCTTTTGCAATCTCTCTGAAAAGCTTATCCCTGCCACCCATATAAGAACCAATTGGAACACTTTGGATGTGTATGACAATCATCCGAGAATCATTTTTTTTAATTTCTGTTACTGGGTACAGAAACGAATAGAAACAACATTTGGTAAAACCCATTTTTTTTTTGTTCCCGGGATAAACCGATTTGTTTTTGTGCTGGGGAATAAAAAAAAGAACTAAAAAAATTTTGCTTCTCCGTTCCAGGGCACAAAAAGAGAATCAATTTTCTGTTTTTGTTATTTTCATTGGCCACTCTCAACCCTTTCTCTTAATAAAAAAAGCTGAAACAAAATTAAAATACAAAAAATTAATAATTTTTTTTAAAACCCAAATCATTTCCTCTTTCATCTTCTTCCATCGACCAACAACCCCCATTGTCCTTCACCTCCAACAACCACCGACCTCTATAACCACCATAGAAGCCAGCAATCACCTCTCATCTTCATCGGTGAACCACATATCCACCATCGTGCCCAACCAAACCACCACCGACAAACCCCATTCTTGTTTCACCTTTCATTGAAACCCCAAATATCATCTTCTATGTCACAAACCTCCACGGCCACCACCAATTTCATCCGACCAAATCCACCAAAACCCAACCCTTCGACCACTAGCCTCCACCGCCGCTGAATCTACAAAACACCTACCTCCGACCCACAAGCAAGTCTCTCACAACCGACCAATCCATCTCCCTTCTCTTTCTGCTAAAGTCATCACCACCTTCATCCATTGTAACACCCTGATTTCAATAACCGAATTACTACACAGAAACGGTACAGATGCACACTTAATTGATTAAGAAATAGCAGAAGACTTATAGAGTATCACGATAGCTCTCTTGAAACTACGTGATAAATTAAAACTTTATCCTTTATGTTCACAACATGATAATAAACTATACAATCCCATAACTGTATAGAATCTAAACTTAACACAAATACTTCATCCAAATTATAATAGCTACCGTTTAAATAAAAATGGACAACATAAGCTTTGTTTATCGGACTTTCCAAATTCTTAAACCTGCCATCCAAAAAACATATGGGTAATCTATAATATAAAAGCATACCTTGATGGTTTTACTTTTAAGGAGGATCTCGAATGTAACTTGTAATTCAATTGTGCCTTTTGGCTGCATGTATTCACCTAAGAATCCCGGCAAGTCAGTCTAGCTAGGTGCTATTTGTTGTTCCGGGATGTTTGTGCCTTTGAAAGCTTCCTAAATTATAATATCAGCTAAGCTTCCATTATCTACTAAAATTCTTTTCGCTTGTAAATTTTCCATTGTGGCAGAGATTACCAGAAGACCATCATGTTCAGGACTATGTCTCCATAGTCATCTTCATCAAAACTGATTGAAGCTTTGTTAGTCAAGCGAGATGGATCCTTCGGACAATTGCTGACAATCATGATGGCTTTCATATGCCTTTTCCTCTAGGAATAGGTTTCTCCTCTGCCTGCAGCACCTCCCACAATAGTCCCCAACACTCCAACAACATTATTGGGCAACCGAGGTTGGTTACACTCTCATGCTACAAGTTGTTCATTTTGTCTTCTTTCACGCGGGGTTCTTTCCCTATGTCTGTCATAAGGTCCATAGTTGGTGGGTGTGTCATCTCACTTATTGTTAGCTTGTTTATAATTCCTCTTACACTGATAATTTCCTCTAGAGTTCCTATCTTGATCGAGACTTCTATCTCGTTTACTTTGAATTTTATCTTATTTACAAGTAATGATAAACTCTTTGAGTTTACCTTCTCGAATCAAAGCCTCAATGATATTTTTGAAGTCAAAACATTCTTTAGTGGCATGGCTTACGTCGTCATGAAATTCACAAAATTTTGTTTTATCAATATTACCTTTCCTCTTGGGCAGAAGAGGTTTACCAAAACCAGTGTGAAAGACTTCCTTCAGAATGTGAGATTGAGAGGTGTTAAGAGGGGTGTAGTTTTCAAAATTTTCCCATTTTTCTTCTCCTTAAACCTCCTTTGAAAATCCTTTTGAAAATTTCTTTTTGAATTCACTGGCCGCAAGTTTTTCACTTGGGCCTCCGCGAGATCGTTTATAATCCTCAAGATTAATAAACTTCTCGGATCTCGCTCGTAATTCTTTTATGGTCTTTGGCCTTTGTTTGACCAAAGATGTAGAAAATGGCCCATCAAGTAAACTATCAGTAATAAAATATAAAGAGACTTGTGGGTCAAGATCTTTTACCAGCAAGGCTTCGTCAAGAAAATCTGTTGAGAAATCTCGTAAGGTTTCGTTAGCACCTTGCTTAACAGTTTTAAGCACATGCTTGGATTTGTAATGAGCTTTGCTTGTTGCAAACCTCACCAAGATCTGGTTGGCGAAATCTTCCCAATTGTTGATTGAGTTTGGTGGCAAAGTTGAGTACCACCTAAGAGTAACTTCTTTCAACGTTGTTGGGAAGAGACAACAACCTACAACATCAAGGACATCGTGAGCCATCATATTTGTTTGAAATTGCTCCAAATACTCCTGTAGGTCTCTTTTTCCATTGCATTTTTTCGTAATGATTTTTATATCTCTCGAAATGGGCAGCTGCATAATCTGCGTGGTAAAAGGATGAGCCACTTTTGAAACTGTTTGTGGGTTCTAGTGGGAATTCTAGTCTACATGGTGATCATTAACCTTTTGTTTGCCTTTGTGAGATAAACCAGGATCTTTTTGTGATGGTTTTGGTCCCTGCTCATTTTCATTAGATCTTTTATTATCTGATTATTTTTCAAGTTGAACCTACGATTTTTTCAACTTTTGCAACCTTTTTTGTTGTTTTTCAATCTTTTGGGTTTGTTATCTAAGGAGCTCAAAAATCTGTTGATTTGTTGGTGGCTCTCTACGGAGAGAAACTAGTGCAACGAAGGGGGCAGTCCTTTGACGGGATGACTGACCTCCCTTCTTTTTGCCTCTGGAAATGTTTTGGGATTTGGACATCTTTCTCCTGATATCAACCATTTTTTAATTTATAGAGAGTGAGATTAGAAATTTACTGTTTCTCACACAT
This sequence comes from Gastrolobium bilobum, assembly GCF_033153095.1. Lineage (NCBI taxonomy): Eukaryota > Viridiplantae > Streptophyta > Magnoliopsida > Fabales > Fabaceae > Gastrolobium > Gastrolobium bilobum. Next base: position 98,889 of record NW_026896087.1, on the reverse strand, counting down.
GACGCCAATGATCAATCCAACAACAATTGGTCTGGGCCTAATCACACACGTTTGAAGGTAGAGGATGTTGATGGAGAGAAGGCGAGGTAGATGTGTTGATGTTGGATGCTTGCCGAGATGGTATATTGAGTTGCAAGATGGTTGGATAACGTTTTTGCTTATCTGAACAGTTTGAGAGAGACTGGGGGTACCTGCAATGACACTTTGACGCTCAAGTTAGTTAGATATCCAAGGAGGTTCAAGTATTCAAAGATAAATATCATACCAGGGCAAATGGCCTCTGTACTTATAGTGCTTGAGCACCGTGTTTATCACCGTACTTCATAAGGCTATGTTCATGTTAATTGATGGAGATGGGTGGCCTCTCATGCTATTCCTTAGTGGGTAAACCTATGTTCAAAGTAGATTCTGTAGATATGGTGGCAAGTAGGAGTTGCCATCATTTCACTGGCTCCTGATGGTGGCCTACTTGCTTGAGCTTCTGACATCGACAATGATGGTTCCTTTTAGGTTAAGTTATGTTGGCTTGGTTGCCAAGTATATCAGCGAAATTCTTGTCTTCTTGGCTAGGCTATGTCACATGGGTTTTTTGGGCTTTTGATAATTGGGCCTCTATCTTGCATGTAGTGAATCCAGATCAATCGTAAAGAAAGGTATTAGGTACTAATCAAATATGAGGTTGGATTAGAATAATCATACATCAAACACAAATTTATAAAGTCCCTTGTCCAAAATCAAAACAGACATCTCATATTGAGCTGATCACTTAAAAGTTTAAATGAATGTCCACCAATATTGGTCAGCACGTGAAGGGTAGCAATACTCTTTTTTGCTGGTCTTTGGATTATATGCTAACATTAGTTATAATATCCCATCAAAATTTATTTCTAAGAAAAAAAAAACTTTATTTATAATTGTATTAGGCATAAGATCCACAAAATTTTTAAACTTTAGTTATAATTATATTTAAAATTGATTTTACTTTATCATCCAAACGAACTTGATTCTACTAAACTAAATTTAGAATATCATTTAAAAAAAAAACCTTTTTTACATCACTTCTTTTAAAATTAATTATACTAAAATCTAAACTAAATGAACCTAAGTTGTGTTATAAGAACTCAAAATATATCTAAAAAAGAATGGATTTTTAAATATTATATTTTTATGTATCAAACAAATTAAAGAAGAGAAAAAGTTATCATATTTAAAGATTAAAGCATATAACAATTAAATGAGATGATTCAGATGAAATGGAATAAAACATAATGAACCTATTCTAACTCATTTCATCCACTATATTTATTTTTCTTCTCTCAATTTGAGGGACATGAGATGAAACTAACTTATTTCATCCCATCACATATAACGTTTACATATAATTATAAATACACTATCAATAAAAAACACTATCACTCGAAATATTATCATATAACTTAAATCTCTTCAGTTGAAAGCCACAAAGAGTGAGATAGTTGTGAGGGAATTAGATTTAATTTATATGAGCTTATATGTTCAAATATTAATAATGCCTTTTATAAAAAATGCAATTAATATTATTTTCATCAACCCTTATATAAGAAAAAAATATATCATAAATTTATTACTTAAATTTCTTCATACTTTTTCTTACTTAAAGAAAAAGTAGAATCCTTTATAAAAAAAAAAAACAAAAGTAGAATTTCTTTTTCGTCACGGCTCATGCCACTTTCAGCATTCATATCTCTACCATCTCTTTACCTAAAATGCGACGTGGCTAAACAAAAGCCAAAAAATGTTACCCAGTTTTTTTTAAAACCAAATATATATATATATATATATATATATAGGGAAAAATGTTTATCCTTTTAAATGACACAACTTATATCCTTTTACTCGCACAAAGAAGTGGGACCCACATCTTTATTTTTTTGTCAACTCTCTTTCCTTCTTTATTTATCTCTTTCTCTCTCTTAAAATAACACAACTTTACATCTTTTAAAATGACACACACTTTACCCATATATATATATATATATATATATATATATATATATATATATATATATATTATGAGACAAGATCATTTGATGCTGGAGTCAAACAAAAAGTTTGACACCTCATTTAAAAGTCGTTGATCTTGTTTTGATCTAACGACTCTAATTACAAGTATGTGACACTCTTGATCTAACGATTTGAGATGTCCAACTTTTTATTTGATACTGGTGTCAAAAAAATCTTATATATATATATATATATAAATAAATCAACGTTACTCCTACAATACCAAAATAACGTTGTTATGTGGTTTTGGAAAAAAAAAAATACAGTGTAATTTAGTAAAACTACATGATAAAAAAATAAAGTTAATAAAATACATTATATTTTTTTCAAATCCCCAAAATGACATCGTTTTCAGATTGTTGAAAATAATCTTATTTTAAATTACAAGAGAAATATTTTTTACACATATATATATCTATATATAAAGAAAAAAATATTTTTCCAGTAGAGATAATGTTATCTCCAGTGTTATTTTGGGTTGTAAGATTAAAATATTATAATCATAAAAACTAATATAACTCTGCAATAAATTAAAATTATAAAAAAACATTAATTTTCGCTATAAAATGACATCGTTTTGTGTTCATGGAGATATCTTATCTCCATTGACTGAAGAAATGCTTTACCCATATATATATAGGCTTTAATGTTTCTAAAGTGAATGTAGATAAGTTTATCTACATTCGCTCTCAAAACGACGTCGTTTTGGGTTTAAAAATTAAAAGATTATAATGAAAAAAACTATTATAATCCTGATATAAATTATCATTACAAAAATACCTTAATTTCTGCCATAAAACGACGTCGTTTTGGACTTACTGTAGATAAGTTATCTACATTAACTGTAGAAAAAGCGAACCCATATATATATATATAATATTTCTACTTTTGTTATAGAAAATATTTCTCTGTTAGATTTACTTAAAAATGAGTGAGTTCCGTTGTAAAGTGAAGAGTGAGAAAAAAATTATGTACAATTTTATATTTTATATATATATATAATTTTTTTAAGGGAAAAAAGAATTAGAGAATTTACTAAAAAAAAAAAAAAAGAGAAACAAAGGAGAAGAAACCAAGCTGAGTAACAAAAACCCAAAACAAGAGCTTCAGCACTCACCAGATCTCAGTCATCAACAGCGTCGCCACTGGTACCTGCTCTTTCATTTCATCATTTTCTCTTTCTTTATCGAAACCCACCCATCTCAAATCTGTGCCCTAGTTTAGTTTCTATCCGATTTCAGCTTCAAACACTCTCAGGGTTACAGTTCGCGTGCAATGCAATCTGACCCACTATTGATTTTTTTTTTCCTGGATTTGCATATAATTGAGACCCGAAACTCATATTATTCTTTCTAGGGTTTCAACAATTTCCCCAAAGCCTTTTTTTTTAATATATATATATATATATATATATATATATATATATATATATATATTTGCAATTTTTTGTGTAAGATTATTGATTTGAAATCTTGATAATTGCAAAATGAATTTTATTTTGAGTTTTTTGTTTATGTCTGATTGCGTTGGGATTGTGGTTGTATGGTGGTGACTTGATGAGTGCTGTATATCCGAGGTTATTGTTTTATGAAAATTCTCAGTTTACTATGACATGGTCTGACTACTGATTATTATTTTGATTGTATGCCTTTGAATTCCCAGTTGAGGCTGATTAAAATTAATTGGAAATTTGAAAACAAGCTTCCGAGTGTTGATTCATATGCTCTGATTTAATTGGTTAGCCCCAAAGTTAATAGCCAATTTTATTAGCATTATTTTGTTTGATGGTATGTGTTATGTACAATTTGAATAATCCAAAATCTTTTGTTTGAAAACTTGGAATTACTGACAGGTAAGGCAACCATGAGGGGCATTCTTTCTTTAAAGAGGACAGCCTTGGTTAGACATCATAATGAGAAGTTGGGCCTGGGTTTCAGATTATTTAGCACCCAGGGTGCTTCAACTGCTAGTACTCCACAGCCTCCACCCCCACCTCCACCTCCAGAGAAAACCCATTTTGGTGGCCTTAAGGATGAGGATAGGATTTTTACCAACTTATATGGGCAGGGTGATCCTTTTCTCAAAGGTGCCATGAAACGGGGTGATTGGTATCGAACTAAAGATTTAGTACTTAAGGGCACTGATTGGATTGTGAATGAAGTTAAGAAGTCTGGCCTCCGTGGGCGTGGTGGTGCTGGTTTTCCTTCTGGCCTCAAATGGTCATTCATGCCAAAAGTATCTGATGGCCGCCCTTCCTATCTTGTCGTTAATGCTGATGAAAGTGAACCTGGAACTTGCAAAGACAGGGAAATTATGCGGCATGACCCGCATAAATTGATAGAAGGTTGCTTGATTGCTGGAGTGGGAATGAGGGCTAGTGCTGCTTACATCTATATCAGGGGTGAATATGTAAATGAACGTATAAATCTTGAAATTGCTAGGAAAGAGGCTTATGCAGCTGGTTTATTGGGTAAGAATGCTTGTGGCTCAGGCTATGATTTTGATGTTCATATCCACTATGGTGCTGGAGCATATATTTGTGGTGAGGAAACAGCCCTCTTGGAGAGCCTTGAAGGGAAACAAGGTAAACCAAGATTAAAGCCGCCTTTCCCAGCCAATGCAGGATTGTATGGCTGTCCCACCACTGTAACAAATGTGGAAACTGTGGCTGTTTCTCCAACCATTCTAAGGCGTGGGCCAGAATGGTTTGCCAGTTTTGGTCGGAAGAACAATTCTGGGACAAAGTTGTTTTGTGTGTCAGGGCATGTGAACAAACCTTGCACTGTTGAGGAGGAAATGAGTATACCACTGAAGGAGTTGATAGAGAGGCACTGTGGAGGTGTTAGAGGAGGATGGGATAATTTACTTGCAGTGATTCCAGGAGGATCATCTGTTCCACTGATTCCAAAGAATATATGTGATGATGTTATGATGGATTATGATGCATTGAAGGCTGTCCAGACAGGGTTGGGGACTGCAGCTGTGATTGTGATGGATAAGTCTACTGATGTTGTGGATGCTATTGCAAGACTCTCCTACTTCTACAAGCATGAAAGCTGTGGGCAGTGCACACCATGCAGGGAGGGTACAGGATGGCTTTGGATGATCATGGAAAGAATGAAAGTTGGGAATGCCAAGCTAGAAGAAATTGATATGCTTCAGGAAGTGACTAAGCAAATTGAAGGGCACACAATCTGTGCCTTGGGTGATGCTGCTGCATGGCCAGTGCAGGGTCTTATCAGGCATTTCAGGCCAGAGCTTGAGAGAAGGATTAGAGAGCATGCAGAAAGAGAGTTGCTGCAGGCTACTGGTTAGGCTTATACCAAGGTTGTTTCTTAAATTATTTCTTCTCATTTTTCCTTTTTAATCATTTATATAAACGTTTATACCACCTTTCCTGATTTTATATATGATCAGGCTTGAAAACAGCTGATAAATGTAAGGTAGGTAGATGAAAAAAAAAATATTTACTCTTAAATTGATGGATCAGGCACAAATATATTAGATGCTTAGAGATGTTGGAGAGAGGCATGTTTGGAAAACATATTTTGGAGCTAGTATGAACTTAGCTGCATGACCAGGTGTCATATTGCTGAAATATGGTAGTATATTATTCCAATGAAGTAATAGATGCTGAATACTTAGGTATTATTGAAACCTCTTTTAAGGATGTGGCTTGTTAAATTAGCTAGCTTAAAGAAAGTGTCAGTGTCTGACTACAATTTTTTTTTTTGGGAAAGTAATTTGATAAAAGTAAAAATTTGTCAGAGAGAGTGGAAAGTTTTCCCTGAATTTTATTTTCATGTTTTGTTTATTATTACCGCTTATTATAACATAAAATTCCAATGAACCCATTCTTGTTTTAGAGGTTTGGATTTCTTACAACTTGCATGTGGACATATTTTTGATATTCATATATGGTTGAATTGGATATTTGTTTTTCTTAGCTTTGATTGGGTAGCATTCAGTTCTTATTGAAATATATTGCTACAAGAATTATGTCTGTGGTATGCTTTAGTAGGGGGGTGAATTCTAATATCAAAAGTATTTGAGGAGAACGTTTGTTGAACACTGCAATTTCGGTTTTTGCTGTGCTAGAATTTGTTGTATGTACTTATTTTTTTTGGCTCATTTGTACTATTTATGTTGTTTAGTTGTTTACATGTGATAAGTAACCTGAAAATAATGCTAGGTTCATATTTTTATGTTTCAAAATGTTGGCATCTTTCCCATTGGGTTAAATTAATTCTGTGTATTTATTTTAAAAATGAAAGAAACAGTTATACTTAAAATATCAAGAATGCCTAATATTTTCATCTTTACAAAGGAAGATGTGTGATTGTATGATGCCTGACCTTTCTTTGCATTTGAACTGTATTATGTGTAGGGGTGTGACTGTACTGATGGATAACAAGAGTCAAAATAAGGCGGTGGCTGTCATTCTGGAAAGATAAGTGGGTCGGGTTACCATAGATTTATCACTACTTTTATTTACTTTTATGCTGTAGAATTATGGCTGGACCATACCAGAAAAACTGCCTGAGCGAGTATAAATCATGTTGCCTGAACTTGTCATTTGGCACATTTTCATGTAATTTGTTAATAATATCTGTATACTTTCATTAATTTTGAATAACAATTCATGTTTATGTTTATTGTTTATCATTGAATGATGAGGGATAATGTCCACCGGATAGCCATGGCTTTGGTCTGGGACAAAACTGTTCATTTGGATCAACTTTTTTTTAAGAACATCTGTCATTGTTCAACAACCTACCCCATCTTGATTCTATGAAGTCTTATTTCATCTATGCATTGGCCAAAACATGTTCATAACCAATGATAGGACCTTTATAATTTTCGGCTAGAATTATTACCATGGGATAAAGGTGTTATTGATGTTGTTTTTACCCCGGCATATGAAGATAATTATTTGTTTATTTGTTTTACAACACAATTGGTTTGGGATAAAAGTGTTGTTAATGTTGATATACACGAGACATATTTGCCCACCGAGGTGTTTTGTTTCCCTGAGTGAGTTCAAATTCCTTGAGCGTCTTTTTGGATACCTCATCTAATGTCTGTTATATCCTTTATAGCTTGAGCCTTCACTTGCTGTGTTGTGATCTTACCATTCTTTGTTTTAGTAGCAGTCAAAATTCCACGTATATTTCTGAGTTGGAAACTTTTTTCTTCCTATTTCCTAAGGTGTTTAACACTTGTACGTCTCGGCTATACACGATGATAAACCAATTTCAAGCAATACCACTTTTCACAAGCCATGGTGTAAAATTCTTTTTGTATTGATTAAATTCACGATCTGGGTATATAGAATGAACTACTTAAATCAAGCATTACAAATGAAAATGTTTTCAAGCATTACAATTCAAGGTTTAATATCTTATCGTTAAAAATTTGTGACTGAATTTTTAGTAACGCCAAGCATAGTTTTGCGCTTTTTTCTCTCTGTTTTCGTTACAAAGGAGGCTTAAGTGAGATTCAATATTGGAATCAAATACGAAGATTTCGTGACACTCATATAACTGAATTAGTGGCTTCTATACTCTTGTCATGAAATACTCGAGATTGAGTTATGATCTGTCTTCCCTAAGTAGCCAAAATAACTTTTCTTTTTCTTGAGCGTCACTCTTCTCAGCCAAAATCAATTCAATTCATATACTCCAAGAACTATAACAATTGAATGTTCTTGTAATGTGGCTTCGAATTACGAAAACCATCCCAAAGTTCTGTATCAGTTCTGAAACTTAAACCTGTTATATCCTCTTCCACTTTCCAAAATTTCATAATCTCTTAGGTTTGCTTGGTTTGACACAATGATTGTCTTCTCCTTCAGTTCTTCCTCAAGCACTTTCAGGGAATCTGAAACTTCAGCCCTGTATACATAGTACTTTGTAACAATCACGAAGAAGATGAAGTTAAGGAAGTTTAGTACTGCCAAAAATGCATAGTAGTAATCAAGATGAGAAGCATTCAGGTTGTTCAAAATCCATCCTTGGTGACCATATTTCTTTGTGATTTGTGAAACTGTTGACAGAAGAAAAGTACTGAAGAAACTCCCAATGCCTATGGTAGTCAAGGAATACGAAGTCCCAAGGCTCTTCATGCTTTCTGGGGCTTGGTCATAGAAGAACTCAAGTTTGGAAGTCTCTACGAAGACTTCAGCTACTCCCATAAGTATAAACTGAGGAAGCAAAATGAATATGCTCAAAGGAACCTGTCCTCCATTTTCAACAACCCCATGTTCTTTGGCCACACTAAGTCTATATCTTTCAGTCAAAGATGCAACTATCAAATTCACTAGGTGGATCAAGATCCCTACTCCCATTCTTTGAAGAAGAGAAATCCCTCGGGGGTTTTTTGTCATCCTCTTCATAATCTTAACAAGGAAACGGTCATAGAGTAGAACAAAGATAAGCATGGTCAAAGTTGTAGATGAAATTAAACTTGCTGGGGAAATGTCGAAGCTTCCAATGCGTCGGTCTAGTGTAGTTCCTTGCTTTAAAAAAAGGGTATTTACAAGAACAGCCATTGCACTAGGAACAAATGTAGCAACCCAAATTGGGATCATCCTTAGGATTTGTTTAGTTTCCTCTACTTGGGTAACTGAGCACAGCATCCATGCACCAGTACTTGAACCAGTATTGACACAGGCCTTGTTGAGGAATCTGCATATGTATTTGTATTAACACAATAACATTTCTTTGTATAATAAAATCACACATCAAATGGACCAGAAAGTAGGCTAGAATTTATACCTCAATGTTGGGGTGGGATCAATCTTGAATTTTCCTTTCTTTGTATATTCCTCAAAATCAAGCTCATATAGTTCTTTAGTGTCTATAGGAACAGTTACCTTCCTTTTCCTTAAAGCAGCTACTATGACCTTAGCCATTCTAGTGAAGGGACTCCCTGCGGGCAGTTTGTGTCTATAGAAGCGTGTACCTGCCAAGAATACGATGATTGATATTGCAAGTCCAAAGGTTGGAATACCATAACCAAGTGCCCAACCCACATTATCTTGTATATACACAAGAACTGTGAATGAAAATAGGGTCCCAATGTAGATGCTGAACATCCACCAATTGAAGAATGAGAGTTTATGCCGCTTTTCTTTGGGGTCAAAATCATCAAACTGGTCAGCACCAATGGTGGAAATGTTGGCCTTGGTTCCACCAGTTCCCAATGCTAAAATGTAAAGTGCGCCAAAGAACACAGCTAGCTGCAGTGTGGAGGCTTTCTTGCATTTTGTCACATCTATTTCATTGCACTGAGGTGGCTTTAGGCTTGGAAGGGAAACTGACAGTGTAAGCAGAGACATACCCTGCCAATACCAATTACTCATGAATTATTAAACCAACCCAAGAGAATTAACAAGATGACTTGTCCTAAACACTAAGCAGGATGCTATAACCATCAGTAAACACAAATAGAGAGTGATGGACTCCTAATCCTTTATTGTTATTGATGAATAGCTTTTTTAATTTCGTTGTGATTTTCTATTTATGCAAATAACTTGGAAAAGTAGTAAACTAAGACCTTATGGAATAGGAAATAGATTTATGTACGGAGAGGAGGAAAGTTATTAGTCTTGTGGAGAGGTAGATTCATTATTTCCTATGCTCCATACAGTCTTTTTTTATTCCTTTTTTCCTATATTTATTTTTTGTTTCTTTTCTTTCAATCTTTTATTATTTTTATTGGAGTTCATCAACCGCTAATCTCAACTAATTTGAAATAAAGGTAATGTTGATGTTGAAGCACTTATCAAATGTTCTATGAGTTTAAAGTTTCTTATGTTATGAGATAAAATATTACACACACACATATAAAAGTGTGTAGAGCCCATAAGAGAACATATGAGGAGATGAGAGAAAAATAGAAAAACTAGACCCTACACATTTTTATGTGAATGTAGGAGATAATTTTATCTCTTACAACATGATAAACTTTAAACCCATGTTTTATACCATCAAAATCTGTTATGGTCCAAGATGACCTATGTTCTAACAATAAATGAGAGGGCAAGCTTTGGAGTAATGGTAAGGTTATTGCTTGTGACCGAAAGGTTATGGATTTGAGTTTAGAGAATAGTCTCTTTGTAAAAATGCAAAGATAAAGCTATATACAATCAATTATTAAGCCCTTTCCTTTTATCCAAAAAATAAAATAAAATTATAACCCCTTCCTCTACCCTCGCAAGTTGGGAGCCTTATAAATAGGGAGTTTACCCTTAGCAATAAAAGACTAGAGCAAGATATGCTCGTAATTTCCATTAAAATTTGGACATGGAGTTATTTATCAAGTCTTGTTAACCATATCGAACAAGACAGTTAGCAACAATGACAATGGGAGAATTCAAACGTGATAGAAAGACATACCAACAGATAGATGATTGAGGCAATGACACAAGTCCAAAAGCGGCCAAGGTGTGCATCTGCAATGTAGGCGCCTAATATGGGAGTTACCCAAATGGTGCCAACCCAATTGGTGACATTGTTGGAAGAGGTAACAGTGCCTTGGTGAAGCGTCTTTGTTAGATACAGCATCAAATTTGATGATATCCCATAATAAGCCATTCTTTCGAATACCTCGTAGACTGCATCACATATATATGACATTAATTTATTCAACCAAAACAATGCCTAACAAGGTTTGTACATATTACAATCTAATTGATACGTGACATTTTTTATTTATGCATGAATGTACCTATCTGCTATTAGTTTATTTCCTATTGGTTTGACTTTTTCTTGACCACTATTGGCAACTTTTACCTAGGTATTTCCAGTACTTGTTATTTTATTCGTGAACAGGGATAGTAATCAAGTGAGGCAGAAGTATGAATTTATAAGCTCAACAATGAAGTCAAGTGTGCATTTTCCATGGAAAGGAGGGGCATTTTATAGGGATGAAAACCCCTTTGAGCCTAACTGTTGTTATCTTTGTGGGCACCAATAGTTAGTAATAACAATATTTTATTTTTATAAAAAATTCTCATAAAAGAATATTCTAGAAATGAAAAATACAATAATTAATGAAAAATAACAGATGCATACACATGACATTCTCTTTTTTTTAATATGTTTTACCGACCTTTTTAAGCTCAATAAGTTCGGCACAATATTATAGTTCACATCTAGAACTTTCTAGAGGGCACCTCATATCCCTGCACTGTTGCCCACTGTACTCCAACAGGAGGGTAGCGCATGCCTTGCATAATTAGGTGGGGACAACTCTGATCACTGTGTCTTCCACGCTTGAGAGGGAGATCTCCTCTCTAAACCCTTCCTCCATAAAAGGGGGAAGGATCGTATCTTTTATCTCATGTGCTGTTACTACATAGTTATTTTACACACCCCATTTATATGCAGTACATGAGAAGCTCTAATGGTGCCTTGGCCTTTATTATTGCTATTATGAGCACCCAAGATCAACATATTATACCCTTTGAGGGAAACATATATGGCTCTACACAAACACTAAACAACTCAATATAATAATAATAATAAGTCTATATTAAATTTTTAATTTCATTTGTATCTAATCATTTACTTTACTAATAAATTAAAATCATCAAATGCAAGTGAAATAGGAAGATAAAATTTTCATACAACATACACCCTCATTGTATTAATTATCATTTAAAAAGTTGAATTATGACAATAACTATTTAGCTTGATGAAGCAGAATTAAAATGTTGAATTTGGAAAATGAAGAGATATATACAAACATATCCCTCAGTGGCATGTTCTGATAAAACAATGTATCTATGAAAAATGGTCATGAAAAGTGAGAGAGAACGAGGGAGGTTACCAACAATAAAGAAGCAAGCTTTCCAACCACCCCTTTTGGATTTGAGAACAGGTTTTCCTTTAAGATCCACAGTTCCATCTTGTGTGTACAACTCACTCACAATCCTATCCTCTTCCATTGGCATAATAATCTTCTCAAGGAGCACCAACAAAGCAAGTATTTGTTTTCTCCACCAAGAAAACAATGCTAATTTCCTCTATGCTTTGAAGTGACGTGATCCGAAATGAAAATGACCTATATCGAAAACAGAGACAGGTTTATGTTTCAGGTCTCTTCCAATTAACTTTCCGTCGATAAAATATTGTTAAGTGGAAAAGTTACGCACATCTTGATTTATAATTAATGACTTCCTTTTCAATGGGTGTTTTAACTTTTAACTGAAATGACACCTTATATCTTCTGACAATTCGCTAAGTTAGTAACGACTATGGTTAAGAAACCCTAAATTTGTCTAACTTAATCCGAACTAATGATTTAAAATTTAATCACAGTTAGAGAAATATAATTTAAAGGAAATCCTGAAGTCATGATAATATAAACCCTAAATTAAGAGGTTTCCAGATAATTCCCTCACCACCTCATATATATTACACAAATCCTGGTGTGCAAACACACACCCTTCCTTCTAGATAATTGCCAACTCAATTTGTAAATTCTCAACAATCCCACATGTAAGCCGTGAACTGTTGCAAGGAAGGAGGAGTTTCAATTTGTAAATTCTCACTTTCCAGCTTGTGACCGAAAGGGACCATAAGAGAAGACCCCCCAGAAAAAAAATTTTATTTGCGAAACTCATCAATTACGGAAAATACAATGAAAAAATGAGTTTGGTAGGAAAATTAAAAAAAAAAATTATTTTGTAGGTCGAAATATTATCAGAAAATTTGGTGTAAGTTAATTTTTTTTTCATTGCCACTTTTGATTTCCTAGGCAAAATCAGAATACCACCCAGATATTTTGAAATAGACAAATTCTTGTAATTTTACACATTACCTCATTTTTATGCAAATGAGAAGCCTATGCAAATTTTTTACAAAATCCTACCAAATATTGTCTTCTTTAAATCTCATGAAATTTTCCCAGTAAAAAAATAAAACTCTCCTACCAAACACGTTAGTTCATGCAAGAAGCACCAAGGAGAAAGAAAGAACCTTTAATTAGGAAGCTCCTTGGGCGACTTTAGAATTGGAGAGGTGAAATCCCCAACCTATATATGTATGTTTGCCTAATTTCCGGGTATGGCTCCTTGAGAGGGAAGAGTATTGTGAAAATGAGAAGGGAATAACATCTATCCTTTTAAAGGATATAAATTTATAGGGAAAAATATATATCCTTTTAAAGGATATAAGTTTATATCCTTTTAGATCCTAACCGTTGATTTCCGTTCATCAACGGTTATAATCTGTTGCGCCAAACTTAATGGGCCAAATTTATTATTAATTAATTAATAATCTTAATCCAATAAATTATAACCGTTGATGGACGGAAATCAACGATTAGGATCTAAAAGGATATAAGTTTGGGAATAACATCTATCCTTTTAAAGGATATAAACTTATATCCTTTTAGATCCTAATCGTTGATTTCCGTCCATCAACGGTTATAATTTATTGGATTAAGATTATTAATTAATTAATAATAAATTTGGCCCATTAAGTTTGGCGCAACAGATTATAACCGTTGATGAACGGAAATCAACGGTTAGGATCTAAAAAGATATAAACTTATATCCTTTAAAAGGATATATGTTTTTCCCAAATTGGGAATAACATCTATCCTTTTAAAGGATATAAACTTATATCCTTTTAGATCCTAATCGTTGATTTCCGTCCATCAACGGTTATAATTTATTGGATTAAGATTATTAATTAATTAATAATAAATTTGGCCCATTAAGTTTGGCGCAACAGATTATAACCGTTGATGAACGGAAATCAACGATTAGGATCTAAAAGGATATAAACTTATATCCTTTAAAAGGATATATGTTTTTCCCTATTAATTCAAGGCCAAAACAAAAAAATTCTTCATTTAAACTCAATTTGTTTGTCTAAGTTTTCTGCCTACAACATGCCATTATCTTTTTAGAGTTTCCTTGATTCATGGTATCTTTTAATATGTATAAATCAGAACTGGGTCCATGGGAGTGTTTTAAGTTCATCAATCCAACCTTCTAGGGTTTCATTATCAATAGCATGGCAAATATAACATTCTAATTTGGGAAAAACATATATCCTTTTAAAGGATATAAGTTTATATCCTTTTAGATCCTAACCGTTGATTTTCGTTCATCAACGGTTATAATCTGTTGCGCCAAACTTAATGGGCCAAATTTATTATTAATTAATTAATAATCTTAATCCAATAAATTATAACCGTTGATGGACGGAAATCAACGATTAGAATCTAAAAGGATATAAGTTTATATCCTTTAAAAGGATAGATGTTATTCCCGAATTAATAAAGGTACGGACTAGAACTATAACCCTTGGTTATGTTAAGAATACAGGGTTAGGAAAGTTGGCTGAACTTTTTGGTATCTGTCATAAACTTCAGTTTTGAATAGTCAACTTCTTGGATGCATATCTCGGCCTAGAGACCTTCAAATAAGGTGATTCCAATTGTGTTGTAAAGCTTAATAAGTTTATTATATGCTTCTAAAATTTTGACTCAACTGGTAAAGTTTTGGAATTTATGTTAATTTCTGAATACAAACAGTTTCCTTGACTTAAATCCCATTTAAATTCTGTTTGTTTTTCGTTATTGCTTCCGTCAATGAAATTTCTTTTGTCTTACGCTTCAATACAATTAAACGACGCTCTTCCGGACGCGTACGGATAGAGATGTCACATCTTTTCGTTTTTTTGACTTTCTCTTTTTTATTTTAACATGGAGTCTTGTGCATGTATCGTTTTATTTGACTGATTAACACCATAGTTTGTATTTATTTATTTATTTACTTATTTATGAAATTAATATTTCTATTATAGGAGATAATTTTTATTTTTTACATATACAAAATGTGCGGGACCCATATTTTTTGTACTCTTCTTTTTATATGGCTCCACATGAGCTTCACACACTTTTATATATATGTATAACATATAATTTTATCTCTACATTATAAGAAACATTAATCTCTTTATTTATTTATTCGTCTTGGCATTTTTTTATAAAACAATAATAACAAATAAGGAAATTAAAAAAAAATAAAACAACCCATTCTTTAAGGCTGCGCATGACAATCATTCTATTCCCTAGCACTGTTTCTGAAAAGAAATGATTCTTTTCTATTTCTGTGCCTTAGAACAATTCTAAGAATCAGAATTGCGTTTGTTAACATATTTTTTTTTTGTTCTGAGAATCAGAATTACGTTTGATAACACATTTAGTGCTCCAAGAGTCTTCTAATACAATCACTACACTAAGTGCTCCAATGCCAATCGTTGGTGTACCTACCAATAGCATATGCCAAATTGGAAGTGCCAAATTGGAAGTCCAGGGAAGCAGCTAGAAGCATTTTCGATTCAGCTTGTAATTCTGGCAATTTGTAAGCAAGCACTACACATATGCCATACACAGGCTGCTTCAGCCATGGAAGGGCGTCCAAATCTAGAAACTTCAAGATATAGGAGGAATCACGATATTGTGAGGTTCTTGGTAACGGAGGCAGGTCGCTTCTCTGCAAGTGCAAACCCTAATACGATGGCCCAGAATACCAGCTAAAGCGACCTCACTCTCATTCTCATCTGAACTCTGAATATTCGAATCGTCGATTGATATGGTTGAAAGCAGTGATTGTTTGGTGTTGGTGTGTGTGAGCGGGTACGGAGTCGTGAGAGTGTGAGAGAAAATTGATTTTCTTTTTATGCCCGGAAATAAAGAAGCAGAAATTTTTTGATTCTATTTTTTTGTTCCCTGTAACACCCCGTGTATACCCGGTTTGTTAACATATCATCGTATTAAGCTGGCCTTAATTAAAAATACGGAATATCTTTTTCTTTTCAATTATGACGTCATTATACTTAGCCAAGTTGATTACTTAATCAATTTCATAAAATATCGCCGGTATGTAAATTGCAAAAAGACATCTAACTGGAATACCTCATATATATAGATAAAGTGAGTATTTATGTCACGGATTTACTACACATAGTCCGGACAATATCCTGATACATTATTACAACTCCAAATAAAATAAGACAATAATCAAGTCTATGTGGCATGGACAATACCCATGTTCACCAAATCAACAGCATAACCACAGAGTCTCAACAGAGGAATCCATAAACTGAATCTAAAAGCATAAGACAGTAAATAGGATCCAACATCTAATCATAACAGCATATTAACATAAGCAGCATAAACATGCAACATCTATCAGCTAAGCTCTGGCCTCCTGCCACTAGAGATCTCAACCCCCGCATTACCTGAACCTGAAATAAGCATTCCCCAAACGTGGGGTGAGATCTCTAAATCAGAAATCTCAGTAAGACAAGGGGTCCTCAAGGATCTTCCACCCCAAGCTCACTTACATGTGCAATATCAGTTCAAAAGTAGTAATTTAATATAATTTCCAAAACTATGCAGTGCAACAGATATTCATGCTATGTGGGTTTAAACTATTCTACTGGCCAGAGAAATGTAGGAATACGTCTATTACCTACACATAGTACAAGGAAAACCGCTTGCACCTCACCCACAACCTCACCATATCGTATGTACCATATACTCAGGCTTACCGTATAGGTGGAACACCACATGCATATCATAAAGGCACTAGCATATAACAGCTCAACAGCATTTCCAAAACATCAAAAGCATGTAACACTGCATGCATATAAACATACCCCCATGGGACATGGTGGAACCACAACATGGCTAAACCGAGGACACGAAAGCTTACCTTGCAAGCTCACTATCCAATGCCAAGAGTCCACACAGCTCAAGTCCAACACACAGCAGATCACAATCTGATTAGGACCAGCAAACATATCAACAACAAAGCTCAAAAGCATAAACATAAAGACTATGTTTTCCTTTTACGATTTATATCTTAAGGCTTCACACAAAGCCATAAGCCCTTAACCACTTGATTCTAACTTAGTTCAATTAAACAGAAGTTCAACTTCATCACTCTAGGGTCCACAAACCCCCAATAGCCTATTGTATGAACAGTGCAGCTACTGTTCTTCGAAATCCCAGAATATCCGGATATATGTTGGGGGCATATCCGGATATCAATATCCGGATACCATATCCGGATATTTCGCGACAGAATGCAGTTTCTGCATTTCGCGAAGATATCCTTCCAAGGTACCATTTTTAACACTTTAAAACGTCAAAGCATGCATCTTTAATCTGTTTTAAGTCCACATACGAGTTGGTTACTTGTTTAACCCATTTACATGCAAAGACACCACCTTTAAACCATTAAAACACATGATCAAGGTTAGGCAACTTACCCAAAGCTCAAAACAGCCAACCAAAGGTGCTCTTGGAGCTCACAAGTCAGCTTCAAGGTGCTGACACAAAGGGTGCACGAAAATATACAGCAAGGTGGTTCCTTTCCTCACAAAGATGACCACTAGGAGCCTCAACAACCAAGAACGAAGCTCCAACCCAACAACCCACCAACTTAGCCCAAGGAACTCCTCAAAACAGAGTCCATAACTCAGCAACAAGCTGACCACTCACCCCCAAGGTCACTCTCACTCTCACCAAGTGTTTAGGAGAAGAGAAATGGAAGGAAATAGCCTCAAAGCTCAAGAATGGAGAAGAGAAGGCAATGGAATAGTGTTTTCTGGTCAGCCTCCAAGAAACTCACGTAGGAAAAGAGTGGCACATAGGGTTTTGAGCCATACTTGCATATATATAGCCACTTAACACTTAAACACACAGTATTAACTTTAATTGTTACGCTTAGCATTTTAATCCCAAGCTTAGGATTCTTAACCTACTCAATTTTACAAGAATTATCATATTTTTATTATATTTTTCGGAGCACCTTTCCGGTATGCGCTTTTCATAGCCAGTATCAGTATCTGGCATCAGTTCTCATTATTTTAACTTGAAACTCGTTTTACAAGTCCTATATAATATTCTAGGAATATTCATGCACTTATTATAATTTTCTGTGATACTTTTTCGATACGCATTTATACCGACTAGCAGAACCGGTATCTGCATTTTTCTTCCGAAAAGTGACTTTCAGCATTCTTAATCACTTATCATACTTAATTAAGCTTCATAATAATTATTAGGGTCAATTATGGAATTATTTCCTAATTCTCATATATAATTAATTAATTTCTTTAATTAACGGTGCAGGTTCTTACATTCACCCCACCTTTTTAGGATTTTGTCCTCAAAATCAGAAACATACCTATCTCGAAACTCGGGGTACTGCCGGAGAAGCTCGTCCTCATGCTCCCAAGTACACTCCTCAGGAGTTCTTCCAGACCATTGCACTTTGACCATCAGAATGATCTTGCTCCTCAGCTGCTTCTCGCCACGATCGAGAATCTTGAGTGGTCCGACGGGAGTCTTCAGGTTCTCTCGAACCTCCACATCATCAGGTTGCACCATGTGCGAAGGATCTGCTATGTATTTCTGAAGCTGAGACACGTGAAACACGTCGTGGATGTTGGCCAAGTTCGGAGGCAAGGCAAGCTGGTAGGCAACAGGTCCTACTCTACCAAGAATCTGGTATGGCCCAATATATCGCGGGCTCAACTTCCTCACTCCGAGTTCCCGACCAACACCGGTGACAGGTGAAAGTCTCACAAACACGTGCTCACCCTCACTGAACTCCAGTGGACGATGCTTGACATCATAGTAGCTCTTTTGGCGATTCTGCGCCTGCTTCAACTTTTCTCTGTTCAACAGGATCTGCTGGGTGGTATCTTGGACAAAGTCCAAGCCAAAAAGCTCCTTGTCTCCAACCTCAGACCAACAGGTAAGAGTCTGACACCTCCTACCATACAGTGCTTCGCAGGGCGCCATGCCCAGGCTAGCATGAAAGCTATTGTTGTACGAAAACTCAACCAACGGAAGGTACCTATCCTATGCTGAGCCCTGCTCCAACGTGCATGCCTGCAACATGTCCTCCAAGGTCTGGATGATCCTCTCAGTCTGTCCATCAGTCTGAGGGTGATAGGCGGTACTCAATCTCAACTGCGTACCAAAAGCCTCTTACAGCGCCTCCCAGAACCGAGATGTGAACTTCAGGTCCCTATCACTGATGATACTCTCGGGCACCCCATGAAGCCTCACAATCTCGCGAACATAAAGCTTGGCCAACTGCTCTGTAGTGAAGCTCACCTTCACTGGAAGAAAATGGGCAGACTTCGTCAGTCTGTCCACAATGACCCAAATAGAGTCACAACCCGCCTGAGTCTTAGGCAATCCCACCACGAAGTCCATGGAAATACTTTCCCACTTCCATTGTGGTACTTCAAGAGGTTGAAGCTCACCGGACGGTTTCTGATGCTCGATCTTCACCTTCTGGCAAACCAAACACTTAGACACAAAAATGGCAACAACCTTCTTCATACCCGGCCACCAGAAATTCTTCTTCAGGTCTTGATACATCTTAGTAGTGGCAATGATGGATATAGTTTATGTGACTTGACAATTAAGTTTCAAAGATTCCTATAGGATGTGACTTGTATGTGAGAGACATGGCATTTTTAGTGGTCCATCAGTTACTAATGGAATGAGTTTGGAAACTGATTCGTCCCAAGGTGTTTGGTGGAAGTTAGTAAAACTGTAAGGTGATAGTGTTTTGAGTTTGACATCCAAGATTAAATGAAGATGACTACGAAAAAGTAGTATAAATAAGTGGAACATATGGTTAAGTTGCAACATCAGAGTGGAATGAAAGCTGAAAATAGTTAGTGGGAGAAAATATTAAGCATGAGGCCTTGATGTGGAGGTCATTGATGAGTGTTGTGTTTAGACTGTGAGAGGTCTAAGTATGGAGTTGAGCTGACTGAGTCGATAAAGTTGAGATGGTTAAGTTAATAAAGAGAGTAACAGTGAGTGTAAACTATGAATATGAGTTTGTAGATGGAAAAATTCAGGAGTGTGTTTGTGGTTAAAGGACCTTAAATGGTTAATCGGAAACATAAACTATTGTGAGGATTGTTAGTTTCGTATCACAAAGAGAAAGATATAGTCGTGAGTACCTAAGAAGAGGTGAAGACACGTGACAAGGAAAAGTAAAGTATATGAGTATAGAATTTAATGTGAGTCAGAATTGTAGGACACGACAAATTGCCTTTGAAACTAGAAAGTATGTGCTTGGGTGAAAGCCAAGAAAGCAATGAAATGGTAAGGGTAGTAACATCAGTGAAAAAGACTGGTACAAAAGAGATGTGGGGTATTGTTGAAACAGTGAGGACAACGAAAAGAGTTAAGTACTAAAGAACATGTGAGTTGGAAATACTCCAGGAAAAACTAGTGAATGTGCATGAGAACGGTTAGAGCCTAGTATGAAAACGATTAGATGCTTTTGAGAATGACCTTGGGTCAGAAAGATAGATAAAGATGAGAATGAGGTGAATTGATACCAATAAATCTGTAATATGGTTATGTTATTACCAAAAAATCAGCGGAAGTGAAACGATAAACCGGAGAAAGTTTGAAGTATTGTGAATTAAAAGGTCACAGAACCATAATAGACAAGTAATTGTGAGGGGTCGAAGGATAATGAGTATCACAAAAAGGAGACTATGTTTGTGATAAAAGTAAAATGGTAAAGACATACAGGTTACTTGGGAACGGGATGATGATATTCTCCGGCTGTATCCTGAGTTAGCGGATGAGTATGTGTTAATTTTGCGGACAAAATTCTAAAAGGTGGGGTGAATATAACACCTCACATTTCTAAATTAAATATTTAAAATATTAAGTGAGTATTTAAGTGAAGGATTAGTGAAAATCCTGAAGATTAGGCCAAAATACAAAGAAAGGGCAAAATGGTAATTAGCCATGCACACAACCCTAGGAAGATAAAAAGTGAGTAGAAGGTCTCAGATGATAGCAATAACCCTGGAAATGGAATCAGAACAAAAAATTGAGTGGACAGGCAAGTTTCAGAAAAATGAGTGAATAGTGTTTTTCGCGGGTAAAAATATCGCGGTACGATTGCACCGTAAAATGTGCCAGTTGAGTTTTGAGCTCTAGGTTTCAAATATTAGTTATAAATGATCTATAGAACTAGGAAATATGATTTTTGATGGAATTAAGACCGTTTGGGGAAGCGTGCCAACGGCGCGCGCAATAGCTTAAAACAGTGTTTTCTCCGAACGAATGGAGGACTCTGAATTCATCTGATCAAGTGTAATTAAAGGAGAATAGTGAATGTTAAAAACAAGAGTTTCTAAATAGGTTTTGAATTTACGGACGTTTAGTGAGAGTTCAGACGCGTTTTGAATCGCGTGAGGTGGCGTGGGACCCACCCCACTTAAAATCACTTAAGTCCACCTCACTTTCTTACTATTCATCATCTTCCCACTTCCCTCTCTCTCCTCAAACCCGAGATCAGCCCCCCATTTCTATGCAAAAATTTCCTTCCCTCTTTAATCACTCAAATCCTAACTAAATCCAACAAAGTTTAACTTGAAATTTGTTGGAAATTGTCTTCTAAAGCCATTGGTGGCATTGTTAAACCGTGAAAGTGAGTAGATTTTGAGATCCTTCCCTCACAAGGCCGCGGCTCACATTGGAGATAGGGTGCTCTTGGAGCTTCTACATGCTCTAATGGTAGAGTATGTTTAGGAGGAGCCATATGCCTAGCATTTGAGTAAGTTTCTACACCTTTGTATGGTTTGATTCTTAGTATTGCATTTATGAACCCTAAAGGGGGATTGTATGATGTGTGATGTTAGAGAGCTCAATTGAGAAAGTTTGTACATGAAAATGTCTTAGAATAATGTGTATTAGTGATAAATGCAATGAAAATTTTAGGTGAAAATCATTGATTTTTAACTTAGGAAATTTTTGATGATCATGACATGAATTTTGAGAGTGTGCTAAGAAATTATTGGTGAGTGGTTGTATGATTGAATGATGATATAATAGGATTGTATGAGGTGTGGAGTGGTTGAGATTGAGTGAAAATCTTTGGAATTCCTTATGTTACAATTCGGCCTTTAAAGGAAAAATTAGGTAATGGAAGTTGTTGGAAATTAATTGAGTAATGTACTATGTGTTAAATGGTAATTAGATGAGTTGTGTGGTGGTTGGAAGATTGAAAAACCAATAGAAAAATGTTGGTGGTGTTGAGTGGCTACTTTGACATAGAGTGAGTTATTTGGTAAAACGGTGCTTAAAAGACGTAAAACGATGAAACGACACTTGAATTAGCCTTATGGCAACCTAAGGATGAGTAATAAAATGAGAAAGAAAATTTAGAAAAATAAATCTCAAATTAACACTACTATGGCCGAACCATCAAGGAGGATGGGGAGGATTTCGCGTTTTTCGCGTTTTGACGTAATTTGTCGTACACTGATGGTTGTACGTGGTTGTATAGGTTGCCGTACGTCGACTTGAACCCTGAACAGTGAATCAATGGATTGCCCTTGGTCCTGGACCAAGTGGATTGAGGTAAGTGATTGAATCAATGCATGTATAATTGTGAATTAGCATGTATTGTTTGAATTTTGAGTGATTGGAAATGTCCTCTGTGTAGGCATTCTATTGTGTACCAAGTTGAGAAATAAGCTGCTGCGGAGCTAAGGGAAAGAACAAATTAAGGTAACCTCTTGGTACTGGGGCTTGTTCCCCTTTTCTGTTCCACCTTGCCAGTTGATGGCAACTGTAGGAAGTGTATATGAGTAGTGTTGAACAACATGAGCATGCATGCATTATTACAGTGGGTACTTATGTACCGAGTCTCTGGCCAGTAGACAGTTTTAGCCTTCGGGCAGTTTTGGACTTCCACTGGATAGGTCTCCGAGAGGGAGTTCCAGTTGACCTAGGGTCGTGGTGTGTGATCCGGATAGGAGCACACTAGGAATGTCTCAGGTGTTATGGTTGGTTGGGGCATCATGGTTGTGGTTCTTGGAACACACCTTGGATGATACCCGTAGGCTTATATATGCCGAGGACGTTGTGTGGTATTGGTAGCTATCATCCCGCTTCGTCGTATTTTATATCCCGATATTCCCCAGTTTCTCTAAATCCCTTGCTTTATCCCGTTTTGAAAGTGGTTGTTTTATACTATTGATATGCATCGAAGTGAACCATTGGGCGGAGTTTTCTCCAGAACCTTTGGGTTACTGAGATATATTCGTATATCTCACCCCGTCTCGGGGCATTTATTTCAGGAGGTAGCAGTGGAGCTGGAGCAGCGGGCAAGAGGCCCGCAGACTGATCAGTGGAGTGCTTTAGTACTTGCATTTTGTTGGCCATGTGGCATAGGCTAGACTTAGGGCATGAACATCTCATATGTATGTAGGATGAGTTTCATTAGCATATTTGTTCATGTCATTTTTCCTAAGTCTAGTAGTTTATGTTATTCAAGTTTATGTTGTAAATTGTCTTTAAGTTGTAATATTGGAAGATTGTAAGTTAAAGTTTAAGTTTTAAGTTGTAAATTGTAGAGTAAATATTGTAATTGTACTTGATGCATGACATGATATGATGGAAGGGCTTTAGGCCTATTTTAGGTTATGAGTACTTGTATGATGAAATATGCATGAAATTGGAATTAGTGATTGAAACTATGTATGGATTTTAAAGTAAGCTATTGGTGTAATAAATATAAACTGGATTGGGTTGTAAGTGCCCCAAGGCGTTGTTGGTCCTTGTGTGTACCATCCATTGGATTATTACTGGATTATTATTGGATTATTAGGTACCTTTGAGACATTAGTGAGCTTGTACAAATTGGGGATTTTAAGGAAAAACAAAAGAAACACTGGCGAATTTTCTGTAGAATTGGCATATTTGGACGAACTTCAGGAGAGCATATCTCCCTTCATAGAGGTCCGATAGGGACATGCCATATGCCGTTTTGAAGGTCGAGATGTCCTCTACCTTGTGTCAAAATTTGGGAAAAATCTGGGTTGTTATTCTACCTAAAAAAAATGGAGGAACGCAGACCGCTCATGTGCCTACTGCACATGTGGCAGTTCTGGACCAGTTTTGGGAAATTAATTCTTGTTTCGTTTCTCAGTAAAATTAAGCGTATGATATATCAAATTGAAGGTTGAGGTATCTAGTTTGTAGCATAAAAATTTGAGATCAATTGGATGATTGAATTTGCTGCAGTAATTCGTGGAGTGAGAGAGGTTTTGAGCTGTTTTGGGGTTGGTTGGCTGTTTTGCTTATCCAACTTCAAACGGCGATAGCCGGAGCAAACGAGCTCCGATTGAAATGTGTGATAGCTTATTAGAAAGTGAATTAAGTAATAAAAAAATATAAACTGAGAAGAAGGTCTGGTTGTGAGCGATGTGTTCACAGAAAATTAATTAGTGAACCATGTTCAAAGAAGTAAAAACGTAAAATTGAGTAATTGGCTAAGTGGGTTTATGGAAACCCCTTAGTATTATAATAAGTAAAGTAAGAAGTAAAATTAGTTAAAATAAGTATTCCGCAAGAGTTAACAGTTATAGTCACAGCTTTTAATTATTACGCTTTTATTGTTTTAAATGCTCGCGTAATAATCGAAAAAAGTTTATTCGTACTTTTATAAATGAATTGCTGTGATTGTAACTGCGCTTAATATCATAATTAATATTAATAATACCGGTGTACAATGGGCTGTTACAGAGATCACCATGAAGAAAAGCATTTTGAACGTCAAGTTGATGTAACTCCCAACCCTTTGCAACAGCCACAGATAAAAAAGTACGCACACTAACCATTTTTTCTACAGGTGCGAATGTTTCTGTATAGTCTTCTCCTTCAATCTGATTATTGCCAGCAATGACTAAACGTGCTTTATAACGGTCAATGGAGCCATCAGATTTGTATTTTATGTGGAACACCCATTTGCAAGGAATAACTTTCTTTCCAGGAGGCAAGTTAGTAATAACCCAAGTTTTATTTGCTTCCAATGCATCAATTTTGAGTTGCATAGCTACTTGCCACATTTTATTTAGCATGGCCTCCTTGAACGTAGTAGATTCAATATGTGCACTAACAGCTGCAATAAATCTCTGATGCTGCGTAGAAAATTTATTGTTAGACAAAAATTGATCTATAAGATACGGTTTACCTGAGGTGACTGAAGGAGTGATGTTGGTATAAGAGGGTGTAGTCGTGGAATTGCATTGATAGTCACTAAGATAGGCAAGAGCTTTATGCTGTATTCACGCACGTTGATTCGGTGCAACCACTGGCAACATGGCAGATAGAGAGCTCCCCCTATCGTGAGAGGTAATAATAGGAGACAAATGAGAAGAATTAGCATCAGTATTCTCGGAAGAGGAAGGCACATTCACCGCTTCGGAAACTGTTGGGGATACCACTATCGCGTCGGAAGCTGAAGTCACCGAGTCAGAAGCTGCAGGAGATGCAACCACCGCGTCGGAAGCTGCTGAAGTCGAACTCACCACGTCAGAAACTGGTTCGGGTAAATTGGCATATGGTGGTTCATAAATTTTCGGATTTGCATGCGGTATACCAGTTGGAGAAGAAGAAAGCCTGTTGTGTAGAGCAAAAGGAATTTTATCCTCATGAAAATTAACATCGCGAGAAATAAATACCTCATTTGATTCCAAATCAAAAAGCTTCCAACCCTTCTCATTGATCGGATAACCAAGGAGAATGCAACGTTTCGATTTAGCAGCAAATTTGTCTGATGGTTTAGGCACTACAGTAGCATAACATAGACATCCAATAACTCGCAAGTGATCATATGATGGAGCTTTTCCATGAAGAACTTCAAAAGGAGTTTTGCCATCAAGGAGTTTTGTGGGAGTTCAATTTATGAGATGAGCAGCGTTGAGAATGCAATCACTCCAAAAATGAAGAGGCAGATTACCATCAAATCGTAGTGCACGAGCTACATTAAGAATATGACGATGCTTTCTTTCCACACGTCCATTTTGTTGGGGTGTGTAAGTACATGATTGCTTATGAAGAATACCAAAATCTGCCAATAAAGTTTGCATCATAGATGACATAAATTCACTTCCATTATCTGTTTGAATGCTTTTTACTGATGTTTGAAACTGAGTGGAAACCATGTTAAGAAAAAATTGAAAATGTGAATATGTTTCTCCTTTATTTTGCATTAAAAATATCCACACATTTCGACTGTAATCGTCCACAATAGTCAAAAAATATTTAGCACCAGTGAAGGAGACAGTAGCATAAGGACCCTAGAGATCACAGTGAATTAAATCAAAGGCATGCAAGCTGCGTTTTTTATTTATTGGAAATGGACTACGAGCCTGTTTAGCTCTAGAACATACATCATAAACACCAGCATTATTCGAGCTTGAAATAAAAGGAAGCAGTGAAAGATAATGTCGAGAAGGATGAACAAGTCTTCTATGCCACAAAGAGGAAGAATCCGAAATTTGTATTGCATCAGTGAAAATTGACGAATTCCTCAAGACATACACCCCTTCCTGCGCATCACCCCATCCAATCGTTGTCCTCAAGTGTTGGTCCTGTAAGATGCAATTTTTGTCAGTAAAAATTACGTAGCATGTATTTGACTTTATTAACTGAGAGACTGAAATCAGGTTGCAGGTGAGAGATGGAACACATAGCACATTAGTTAGAACTAATGAAGAAGTTAATGAAACAGTGCCACTCTTTACTGCAGTTGTTCGATTTCCATTAGGCAAACCCACGGTACAAGGGGATATGGATCGAATATCAGATAAAAAAGCAACGTTACCAGTCATGTGTTGGGATGCACCACTATCAATAAACCATGAAATAGAAGTATGTGTGTTACCAGAAAGCTTGTCAGATGACTGTTTAGAAGAATCAACCAGAGCCAGCAATTGTTGAAACACTTCCGGTGTAAGGCTCGGCAAAGAGGCAGTACCGGTTGTGGATTTTTCTGGTTGAGTTGTGATGGTGTGCGCAGCTTGGGCAGAAGAGGCAGCATGACCGCGTCTAATAAGAAGAATTCCGGGATTATCGGAAGGATGAGTGTAAAAGGGAGAACGAGGATCAATAATTTTGAAATTTTTGCTTGAAGCAGCCATGGTTCTGGCTAGCAAAGCAAGGAAGAAGAAAGGCTTAGATCTTTTGGCTCATGATACCATAACAAGAATATTTGAAATATGTGACTTGATTGATTGAACAGCTAAAGGCTTGTTTAAATAAAGCCATGATACAAAGGAAAACTAAAACAACCTAACTAAAATCTTATCAGAATATTTAAATTATCCTGAAAATAATACAAAAGATTTATACTTATCAAGAATGTTAGCTAACAACTCATATCAGCTAACAAACAAAAGAATAACAAATTAATCTAACAAATGAATCTATACAAATTATCCCAATAGAATTGTAATTGCAGTAAGGAGAGGATACATATATAAATACACACCATGCGTGATTGAAAAAGAAAATAAAACAAGAAAAAAGGAAACTAATCAATCCTAAATAAAAACGGAAATAAAAATAATCCTAATGATTGAATCCTATTAATTAAATATTTGACAAACTCTCTTAATAAATGGAAATAATCTTCAGATTTTCTACAATATTCCATATTGTATTCTTTTTCTGTTATTGTATTTCTATTAATCTGACGTGATTGTGGTAACTATTGTATTTGAGTTATTCTATTACACTTAGTAACTGTAGGTAGTGGCTATTGGGTAGTTGCATGTAGGAAGTTATCAGCATGTTGGTAGTGTCAAGTTATGTTTTGATTTTTGTAGTTGTTATTTAAATTAGGAGGAAGGTTATATTTATCACTCTTTTCACTTATAACCTCTTACAACTAAAATTTAATTGTTTTGATTTTCGTCAATATGATATTTATAATTTATTAAAAATTAATAAGTGTGACTCAATAAATTATAACCGTTAGATTTACAGATATTAACAGTTAAAATTTGATTATGAGAGATTGTAAACGAAAGAGGGTGTAAATACAACCCCCCTCTTAAATTATTGTTTAATTGATTGAAGACATTAGCGAATATTATTTTTCATACTTGTGGGCTTGAGGCACAACTCCCTCAATAGAGCTCAATTTTTTTCATAAAAAATCCTATACTTAACATGTAAGTGTTAGGTAACATCTCTCTTAAGAGAAAGAATCGATTTTTAAAAAGCTAAAGTTAACAAAAATAAAATAAATAAAATTTGTTACAAAAAGTTTATCAAAAAAAAAAAAAAAATTGTTACAAAATAGCTGAATCCAGCCATGCATTTAATTAATGCATGATTGGAGATAGATTTGAGAAATAATTTTTTTTTCTTTCTTTCTAGAAGTTCTTTAAAAAAACTATTGAGTCACAACTGTTTATCTCAAAATAAACTAACCCAAAGACACATTAAATCATCACACAATAAAGACCCACTATCATATATATCAAAATAATTATAATTCAATCAATTATTATCTTCTAAGATGGTTCGCAATTACCAAAAACATCCCAAAGTTACATATCATGCATGTTCTTACAGTTTTGGATGTTCTATCATCTTCAATACCACTTTAAAATATCCAATCATCTAATATCTTGGAATCACTTGGTTTGACACAGTGGCTGTCTTCTCCTTCAGTTCTTCCTCAAGCACTTTTATGGAATCTGAAACTTCAGCACTATATACATAGAACTTTGTAACAATCATGAAAAAGATTAAGTTCAAGAAGTTTAGTACTGCCAAAAATGCATAGTAGTAATCAAGATGAGAAGCATTCATGTTGTTCAAAATCCATCCTTGGTGACCATGTTCCTTTGTGATGTGTGAAACTGTGGACAGAAGAAAAGTGCTTAGGAAATTCCCAATGCCTAAGCTAGTCATTGAATAGGAAGTGCCAAGGCTCTTCATGCTTTCTGGGGCTTGATCATAGAAGAACTCAATTTTGGAAACCTCTAAGAATGCATCAGCTGCTCCCATAAGTATAAATTGAGGAAGCAAAATGAATATGCTCAAAGGGACTTGTCCTCCATTTTCAACTAGCCCATGTTCTTTGGCCAAACTAAGTCTATATCTTTCAGTTAGAGATGCAATTACCATAATCACCATGTGGATTATGAGGCCAATTCCCATTCTTTGGAGAAGGGTTATCCCTCTCGGGTTCTTAGTCAACCTCTGCATAATCTTGACAAAGAAGCAATCATAGAGCACCACACAGATAAGCATGGACAGAGTCACAAATGTACCTAAACTTGCTGGAGGAATATTGAAGCTGCCAATGCCTCTATCAAGTGTAATTCCTTGCTTCACAAAAAGGGTATTTGCCTGAGCAACCATTGCACTAGGAACAAACGTAGCAACCAAGATGGGAATCATTCTTAGCATTTGTTTTGTCTCCTCTACGTTGGTAACTGGGCAAAGCACCCATGCACTAGTACTTGAACCAGTATTGACACTGGCCTTGCTGAGGAACCTGCATATACATATGTATTTGTATTTGTATACATACATTCACATAACAAATTAACAATATTACACAATGTTAGAATATAAATATTTAAATAATTCATTTGTCTTCATCTAATAACTTGAATTTTTGGGATAGTTGGTTCATGACGTGATGTTACAGTCTTTATGACCAAGTGCTCTAGAATTCAATCACTGTCGTTCTCATTTTCAAATAATTATTGTGGGATTTCTTAACAAGGGATAGATGAATATTATATTATCCACCCTTCAAGTCTAAAGGGCTCTTGAATGAGGGAATGTGTTAAAAATATAAACAAAAAAGCCATTAATGTGCCTTCACCTTAAAATTTTAGCTTTTGGGATAATTGGTTCATGACACAAATCAAGGTTATGACAAATTTGTAAAGAACTTATATATACTACCTTAATGTTGGAGTGTGATCAATTCTGACTTTCCCTTTCTTTGCATACTCTTCCAAATCAAGCTCATATAGTTCTTTAGAGTCACTTGGAATAGGCACTTTCCATTTCCTTATAGCAGCCACTATGACCTTGGCCATTTTAGTGAAGGGACTCCCAGCTGGTAATTTGTGTCTATAAAAGGGTGTGCCTGCCAAGAATATGATGATTGATATTGCGAGTCCAAGAGTTGGAAGAGCATAACCAAGAGTCCATCCCACGTTATCTTGTATATAAACAAGAACAGAATTTGCAAAGAGGGTCCCCAAGAAGATGCTAAACATCCACCAATTGAAGAAGGAGAGTTTAGGCTCCTTTTCTTTGGGGTCAAAATCATCAAATTGGTCAGCACCAATGGTTGAAATATTTGGTTTGGTTCCACCAGTTCCCACTGCTAGAGTGTAGAGTGCACCATAGAACACAGCTAGATGAAGTGTGGATGCTTTTTCACATTTTGTCACATCTATTTCATGGCATTGTGGTGGCTTTAGGCTTGGAAGGGAAACTGATAGTGTAAGTAGACACAAACCCTGCCAATGCCAACAATACGCATGAATCATTCAACTAACACTATTAAAGGTTCAAATAAGACAAGTCATCATAAACTAATAGAACAGATGCAAACTACAATACTAATATAAACACTAATCAGGAGAATATAACCATCAATATGGGTGGAAGTACCCTGGAGGAGGTTTCCAATTACTTGTCCAAACAATTGAGCATGTATAAATTGGTTTGATTTAGTGTTTCTCTTTGTCACAAAACAGATAAAGTTATATCTAACAATCTCAAAAAATGAAAGTTATTTTGGGAGAATTCATATTGCAAAATGTATTTATACTGAAAACGAATCATATACGGAAAGAATATTAAACACTCGTGATATGTTCCTGAGATTTCGGATTTGCGTTAAACTTGGATGAGAAAGTTATAACAAAAAGTTGAATTTTAACATAAAAGTAGTTAACTTTTATTGTGTATAGGTCATGCTTCCCAGAGGGTTTTTGTATTAACAGAGCCAATTGGGTCCCTCTTACGTAAATTTTTTAGTTTAAACTTGAATGAATATTTTCTAAATCCTATTTATATTTACTTGTAAATCGAGTGACTTGTAACAAGGGATGGTGGAGAATCCACTAGGATTAGCCTAATGGTAAGAGTGTGTGAGTTAGGTGTATGTAGTGTAAGGGTGTGTGTTCAATTCCCATGTAATGCAAAAAAAAAAAGGAATGGTGGGGATGAAGATAATGCACACAAACTAGAAGTAGTCTATATTGAATGAATCAGGATAAATCTCTCTGTGAATTTCTCTTCCCTTTCTCTTTTTTATTTTCTTGATTTTTGTGCAATTTGTGTGTCAATTTCCAACATATTTGTGCTTTATTTACATTTGAAGTGTAAAAGTCATCTTTTGGAATAATATGATGTTAGAATCTCTGTGAATAAGTGGTATGATAGTTGGTTCACGACATTATATGGGTAGTTAGATTTATGTAAAATTTAAAAGTTATAACCTAGCTAAAAGATAATATGAGAAAAAATGTTTAAAATTACAAGAGAAATATGAATAATTAATTTAAAAGAACTAAATACAAAATTTAAAAATGAAATTTAATATAATATGTATTATTTTTTAAAAGAAAATAAAACGAGAGATTAACTACTCTAAAAAAAACTAATTTAATATATAAAAGTTCATACTGCTTTTTTCCCTATATATGGACATACATAATGCAAATCTATAAATCCTCTCAACCAATCATTTTAATTAATAAATTAAAAGGATTTTTTTTTACCAAAAAAAAAAGGATATTATGTTGACCAGTAAGAGTAATTAATAAATTTTCCACTTTATGACGTTTTTCTACTCTTTTGTCATGGGCCGAATTTCCATTGCAGACCACGGTTATCAGAGAAATAAATAGAAACAATTAATACGCAAAAAGTGGTTAGAATATAAATGTGTTTAGAGCTTGCAACGTTGAAGTTTTCTTACGGAGAGAAAAAGCAGTGATCCAGACTCGTCTTAAAAAAAAATAGAAAATAAAAAATAGTTGGCATGAAATCGAAATGAGGGTGGTACCAGAATAGATTTGGACCTCTCAAATAAAAAAAGTGGTACCGTGGTTTGATAATAATCACTTATTTAAAAGTCATATATTTTTTCTCAATCTTATTTTATTATTAATGAGTGATTGTTATCAAATAACATTATTAACTTGCACATAAAAAGATCCAAATCCTTGGAGAAGAGACTTTTCATGTAACATGAAAAGTCATTTTCCCATGTGTTTAATACAACGGCGGACCTACATTTGTTTCTATGTCTGCAATTGCGGACATTAATTTTTTTTTTTTTTGGTTGAAACTAATGATTTTGGTGGTTGACATTTGATGATTTATAGTATCCATGTGTACATATGATTTATGTTAAGTTGAAGGGTTATTTTTTTAAATTTTTTGTTTTTAATGCCTTTAAAATTTTTATTAAAAAAAATTCGGGGAATCCATCACTAAATATGCACACACAAATACAATTTTTTGGGTCCGCCACTGGTTTAATATATAAATGGGTAAAGGATTTCTCCAGTCAATGGAGATAATTTATATCCGATGAACCCAAAATGATGTAGTTTTGGGACAGAAATTAAGGTATTTTTGTAATTATAATATAGTGCAGAGTTATATTAGTCTTTATCATTTTAATTTCTTAATCTATTAACCTAAAACGACGTCGTTTTGAGGTCACTGAAGAAACATTTTTCTCATAAATATATAGGGATATGTGAAGAGAAAAGAGAGAAAAATAAATATGGCCACACACACTTTTATGTGTGTATATGAGATAAAAAAACATAAGAAACACAAATTCCTTAATATATTAATATAAATTTAAATATTTAATTATATAAAAGGGAGTAAAGGTTTTTTAGGATAAACCACAAGTATCACATCCATATAATGGTGAGGCTAGCTCTCACTCGGTGGTGAAGCCACTGCTCTCATTAAGACTTGAACCCAAGACCTTATTTAAGCGGAATCAAGTATGTACCACTTAAACTAACCTACTTTGATTTAGGAGTAAATGCTTTGTATATATATATATATATATATATATATATATATATATATATATGAGGTAGGATCCTTTGACACCGGTGTCAAATTTTAATTTTGACACCTCATCTCAGAACCGTTAGATCAAAAAAGATCAATGGTGTCACATGCTTGCAAATCAGAGCGATTGATTTTTTTTTATCTAACGGTTCTGAGATGAGGTGTCAAAATTAAAATTTGACACCGGTGTCAAAGGATCCTACCTCTATATATATATATATATATATATATATATATATATATATATATATAGAGAGAGAGAGAGAGAGGCAGGAGTACTTTGACACCGGTGTCAAATTTAAAGTTTGACACCTCATCTGAGAGCCGTTAGATAAAAAAAGATCAACGACTCTGAATTGTAAGCATGTGACACCATTGATCTTTTTTGATCCAACAGCTTTCAAATGAGATGTCAAACTTTAAATTTGACACCGGTGTCAAAGGATCCTACCTCATACATATATATATATATATATATATATATTGAGGCGAGATCATTTGACACCGGTGTCAAACTTTGAAATTTGACACCAAATCCTAACCGTTGATTTCTGCCAATCAACGGTTATCTTTTATTGAGAATCAAACTTATTAATTAATTATTAACTCACAATAATGATAACAATTGATTGGCGAAAAATAATGGTTAGGATTTGATGCGGTGTCAAAGGATAATATATATATATATATATATATATATATATATATATATATATATATATATATATATATATATATATATATATATATATATTCTCCCAACTCTCAAATTCATTAAAGCCTTGGTTTATATATATATTCTCCCAACTCTCAATTTCATTAAAGCCTTGGTTTATATATATGTATAGGGAAAAGTGTGTGTTATTTTAAAGGATGTAAAGTTGTGTCATTTTAAGAGAGAGAAAGAGATAGATAAATGAGGAGAGAGATTTGACAAAAAAAAATAAAGGTGTGGGTCTCACCTCTTTGTGAAAGTGAAAGGATATAAATTGTGTCATTTAAAAGGATAAACATTTTTCTCATATATATATATATATATATATATATATATTATTAAAAAATTAGAGCCCTTGGATATAAGTGAGATCAATGGTCAAGATAAAAAGTGTAACTTACACTGGTGTAAAATGATACTGACCTCTATATATATATATATATATGGACCTAGGCTTTAATGAATTTGAGAGTTGGGAGTTGGAGTGATTGCGCTATGGACTTTGGAGTACTTACGGTTGAACTAATGACCATTTAATAGAAAATGCTAATAAATGAATGTTTTAGTACTAGGAGTAAGACGGATATTAAAAAATTGACATTAAATAACGATAGTTCGGTTGGTTGGTGTATGGGAGCTGCGTAGATGAAAATAGGAGTACATGTTCGATCTTTCATAATTTCATCTTTTGAAGGAAATTAAAGTTTTATTATGAACGCATCCCGAATCAGACTAGTTGTGAAGTGATGAACCGATTGAAATATTTAATTTTTTTTTTAACTATTTTACATTATGATAAAAAAAACGTCGGAGAATTTTAAAACATGAGGTGTAAGATAATATTTTTATATTGGTTGATGTTTCTATTGCATATAGGTCCAATAAAAAGAAGAGAGAAAGAAAGAAACTAAAATCCATCAATTTATATGTATATAAAAGATAAAATTATTTTCTAAATTTTTCTTTATAATACACTATATTAACTGGTTGTTGCATTAATTATATGTTATTGTAATCTTTTACGATTTTATATATTTAAATAAGGGGTTTATATTTGTCATTTAACATGACACAACAAATTTTTCTACGCACATAACATTTTGTGGGACCCACACTTTTTGAAGAAGAAAAAAAATTACGACACACAAAACAAATCTCTATAACATTACACAATCACTTTTCCTACAACATAACTCTTATAAAACTCTTTAAATAAAGAGTTCAATATTTCTCTACAGGAAATAACTTATGTTTTACATATTTCAAAATTTTAATTTACTTAGAAACTATATTAGTTATTATTATGGGAAAAATATTTGTACTTTTAAATGACATAATTTATGTCATTTTACTCTCACAAAGAGGTGAAACTCACACCTTTATATTTTTTTATTCACTCTCTCTTCTCTTTATCTATCTATTTCTCTCACTTAAAATATCACAATTTTACATCCTTTAAAATGATACATATTTTTTTTTCTATTATTATTATTTTAAATTTTATTCGCCAATCATTTTATAATAATAGGAGATAAAACGATTGTATTAATGGGTTAGATATGTATGATGTGGAACATACTAAACTGTATAATTTGAGCACATTGATTAATATTTTTAATATGATTCAGGACCTTTAAATCATTAGATGCTCTCATAATAATAATTTTTCTTTTTTCAATTTTATCCAAAATTTCCCCACTTTTCCTTTTTGCCCCTTATTTATGAGAATACGGTGGTCTAGGACCACCAAAAACGTTCTCGTGCAGCAGGCGGATAAATTCTACTGACTTGATGTTGTGAGAGACGCAGTGCTCCCAGCACCTCTCCGTTTTATTAAAAAAATTATATATATATATATATATATATATATATATATATATATATATATTTTTTTTTTTTGATTTTCTCATGTTGAATAAGAATTCAATTATCATGTTGTAGAGATAAAAAGCATGTGAGACTCATGTGTTAAAAAAAATTATATGTAGGACTCATGTCAGCACGAAAATCGAAGGATGTGTAAGAAAATTTGAAATCTGACGTTGAATGAGAATTATAAAACCCATATATATATATGAGGTAGGATCCTTTGACACCGGAGTCAAATTTGAAGTTTGACACCCCATCTGAGAGTCGTTACATCAAAAAAGATCAATGGTGTCACATGCGTACAAATCAGAGTCGTTGATCTTTTTTGATCAAACGGCTCTCAGATAAGGTGTCAAACTTCAAATTTGACACCGATGTCAAATGATCCTACCTCTCTCTCTCTCTCTCTATATATATATATATATATATATATATATATATATATATATATATAGGTAGGATCCTTTGATATTGGTGTCAAATTTGATTTTTGACACCTCATCTGAGAGCTTTTAGATAAAAAAAAGATCAACGGTGTCACATGCTTACAAATACGAGTCTTTGATTTTTTTTTATCTAACGGCTCTTAGATAAGGTGTCAAATTTCAAATTTGACAATGGTGTCAAATATTCCTACATCATACATATATATATATATATATATATATATAATATTTCACTAATTCTTAATGATTGATCTGTTTATATATATTTATGTGTATATTAAAGATAATCAATATTTATTTATTTATTTTTATCAAAAATAATATATTTTCAGATTTTTTTATTATTGGGAGGATTCAGATGTGAGAGAAAGACATACCAACAGATAGATGATAGAGGCAATGGCAAAAGTCCAATAACGACCAAGGTGAGCGTCGGCAACATAGGCGCCTAATATGGGAGTTATCCAAATGGTGCCAACCCAATTAGTGACATTGTTGGAAGAGGTAACAGTGCCTTGGTGAAGCTTCTTTGTAAGATACAGTATCAAATTTGATGATATCCCATAATAAGCCATTCTTTCGAATATCTCATACACTGCATCACATGTATATGTCATTAATATATTAAATCAAAACAATTCAATCCAAAGGGTAATAAATTAACAATGTTTTACTCAATATCACAGCTTAATGAAGGTTCCCGTGATTGACTTAATTTAGCTTTAAGATGTGTCTATATATCTACTATATATATATATATATATATATATATATATATATATATCAGCCTCACATTTTATTTCCTTTCATCTTTTGAGTATATTGAGCAAGAATATCAACCTTGTTTTGATGTTGTGAGGATTTGGATCTCTAGACAACATGTAAAACAATGATACAATCACAACCATGGAATCATATAAAATTATAGTTATCTTGTAGAAGCTACTAGATAAACTTTTTCCAAATAGAGGAGAATCATTTAGGATAATTGAAAAAAAAAAAATAGTAATTATGTTACTTTTACAAATTATGTATCAGTGAAAAAAGATTCTGTATATGGCATTACTTTAAAGTTTTATGGTTACTTTTTTATCCACATTAATAAAATAATTTATTTATCTTTATATATTAAGTTAAAGTAAATAAACACGTGTTGATTGGAACGAAAGCGACCTATGTCCTCTCTCTTTTTTGGATTAAGTGTGTCGTTCTAAGCTTGATTTTGAAATTTGTGTGTACGAAAAAAATATCTCTAGAAATCCTTTGACCCTTTATATGTCTTGGAAGATTAATCTCTCACTAACTAATTAGGTGAAAGGATATTCTAAGAAGAAAAAAAACATATTTTGGTGAAAGTCCCATAAATTATTATCTCTTAAAGAATTATATTTTTTAGGTTGAACTTGAAATAATGATAATATAATTGTTCCTTCTTGACGATAATATAATTGTCGCTTTGTTATTAGAGAGTTATGGATGTGATTAGTCTGAGACACAATTTTATTTTTACTTTATTTTTTCACAATCGAGCCCATCTCTATTCTTATAAAATCGAGAAGCCTTGTGCATTGCATTTTGTCTTAAAAAATTATATCATCATTCTTAGTTTTTTTTTTAGAAAAAATCAATTTGAAGTTTTTTAAAATATTATTTATATTTTTTTATAATTTTAAAATATTTTTCTCTTGCACGGATATATGTCAATGAATACTGTACCAGTACTATTTATTTTGTTTTCGGTGTGAGTAAATGCAATTATTAGGGACTGGCTCTGGAAATAAATATCCTGTTCCCAACAGGCTCCCACATTAATATCAGAGTTGACAAAAACGTTACAATAAAAATATAGGTGACTTAACACCGAAGAAAAAAATTATATAGAAAATAAAATAATAAACTAGTATGCTTCCTTTTCCCTCCATTATGGTAATTTTAAGACAATAGACTGCTTTCTAAATGGGCCACCAGGGTAGATTAAAGGTTCAGTCTATATCAAATTAAATTTAGTTTATTATATTTAATAAACTAAAACAGATTTAAATTTTTAAAAAATAGATTATAGATTTTTTTACAAGACCAAAATGGTCTATATCATATTATTTATTTTAAATAAAATAAATACTTTTAATAAAATAATATTATTGTAATTATTTTTTAATTATTGAATACTTAATGAACCCCAGGCCTAAAATATTTTATATAAACTATGAGTTTTATAAGAGTTATGTTGTAGGAAAAATTTTGTGTCACGTTATAGAGATTTGTTTTCTGTGTCTTAGTTTTTTTTTTCGCTTAAAAAAATGCGGACTCCACAAAATATTGTGTGTGTAAAAAATTTTTGTGTGTGATGTTACATGATAAATACAAACCCCATAAACCATAGTGTGTTTCTGCATGTTTCAATTCTTTAACTAGATATAAAATTTTATAATAATGATAAATGCAAACCCCCACAGGGGCTCCTTCAAAATTCACCACCAATTGAATTGCTCTACGTTTGTAAAATCAAAATGTAGAATGCTTTAACTTGTAAGAAGTATTGGTCTAAATATGTAAATGGCTTATCCTCATATATGGATTAAATGTGATCTTTCTACACTATCATTCAATCTTATTTTGTTAAGTTATTAAAAAATTCTACAATGATATCAACTATGAAAAAAGTTTAATTCTTTTAATTTTGTGTCTAAAATATTACTGGGTATTAGTGCTTGCGAATGAAATTTAAACTTTAAATTTACATGATACATAATTATTATTGCTGAATTAGATGGAATCATTAATGAAAAATAAATTTAAAATGGAAATTTTATTTACTAGATATAAAATTTTTGAAAGAGACAATGAAAATTAGTTCTGTTCCGGACCAGCCACAACGGCCGGTTTGGATGGAATTTTTTAGCTAAAAGATGTTTTTGTTTTTTGTTTTAAAAAAAAAAACATTAGTCCTACATAGTCCTTTTGGATGTCTGCATTAATAAAAAGCATAAGCCACATAGGTTTAAAATTTTATTTCGTGTCTGATTTAAAGTCAAAAACTTGTTTTTTTTAAGGTAAAAGTTTTAACTTCTGAAAAAAAAGTAGAAGTCAAAAGCGAAATATTTTTTTCAAAATTCAAATATTTTAAAAAAAATTTAAATAATTTTAACTTTTATAAAAAAAATACTTCTAAAATAAACAAAGACATAAAAAATATTTTTTTATAAGCTCACCGAAACATGCCCTAACTCTAGTTCAATAGGTCGACCATTATGGCTTAGGGAAGCAGTCACATCCGCGGAAATTAATTCTCTAATCCATTTCTCTCTTTCTTCTTTTTCTTTTCTCTCTTCCCTCTTTCTCTCTCGCGGTGCATTAGACGAGGAGCACTACATATTTGTCCCACATCCGGATTGATACCATTTATTAGTAGAGAAGACCAATCAAAAAAAGAGAAGATGAAAATAGGATAAAAAAATAAATACAAATGACAAATTTTAAAAGAAAATGATATGGGGACGGTTGTATCAAAAGTTTGCTCCACCATAGCATCAGGTGAGTATGTTTGTTTCACACATTGTGGGGTCCACTGGAACAAAACGATTATTACTAATTCACTCGATCATCATTGAAAAATCGTCCTCACTTAGTTATACCCATTAGCAGAGACACATTTTAGTCACTAGTCACAAAATTATTACGTTGCTAAATTACTACCTCAGATTTCTCTTTTTGCTCTCATACGTTAAGTTTACTCTCGAGTCTACACTGAACTTTGATCTATACCGCTACCTCATAAAGTACTATTATATTGAAATACTTTACCCCGTCCAGGTAAGCAAATCCTATTTCACCAGTTAAACAGTTCATGCTCATATATGAATAATAAATTAAATTTAAACTTCTTAAATACTATTCTTATACATAGTTATTGAAAACATGTGTTAATATATAATTAACAAAGTATATATCAGCATGGCTGGAAGCAAACAAGTTCAAGAACATAACACAACTCAAAGAATCATGTCTGGTCGTAAAAGGTCTCTTAGAGTAGAGGTTTTGGTTGCTTGTTATAAAAAAAAACTTCATAATATGGGTTCTAATGTTTCAGGAAATTACTTTTGAATTTAATTAAACAGATGAAAATGACCATATGAGAGAGAGAGAGAGATACCAACAAGGAAGGAGCAAGCTTTCCAACCACCTCTTTTGGATTTGAGAATGGCATTTCCTTTAAGATCCACAGTTCCATCTTGTGTGTACTCACTCATGACCCTGCCTTCTTCCATTGTTTGGTTTGTTGAATAGCAATTACCTCTCTCCTTTTCTCTCCTTTTTTTTCTTTGAAAGTTTTTAGGAAAAAGGAAAGATTTGTGTTAACTCCACAAGTAGAAGTGTGCTAATCTGCACTATGCTTTGAAGTAACCATTACTTGAAACGACCCTGCCTTTATAGGGAAGGGGGCACGCTTTTTTGGATGCATTTCCGGCTCTGAGTGGGTGGGTCCCATTTTTATTACCATTTTACTAGCCGCCATTTTTGGCATTGTCTTTTCTTTGTAGTTCTTATTTAAAGAAAGAGAAATATTACTTATCTTTTATATAAGATATTATCTCTCATTTTTTTCATTTCGATTTTCGTACTCTATTTTTTTCTTTTTTATTGTAATGGTGGGACATAGCTATTTTCTCTCTACAACATAAAACAACTATCTTATGTTAAATGAGACTAATAAAACCCTTAAATAAAATAGATAAAAGATGAAAATGAATTAGTAAAATATAAATAAGGGGTTTATAATTCTTATGTAACATAAGAAGAGCCTTCTCATGTTACACTCACACCGTTTTGCATGCCAATAGATTTAATTTTTTCAATGGGACCCACCTGAGTATGTGTGTGCTATAAAAATTCTCATCTTATGTTACATACGAAATATAAACCACTATAAATAATTTGGGTTTACTCTCTATTAATACAATAATGCGCATAAAATTTTAACTAATAATAAAAAAATGTTAATTTTTTTTCTCAAATAACATTTTTAAAAAATTGTTAAAAAAATTTCTTACAATTCATCAGTCATGTATTTATTTTAATTAAGCATTCCTAAAAAATGTAAGCATCCATAATAATTATAAATAATCAATTCAACCCAAAAGCTTAAACTGATGAGTTAGAGCTTTTTAATAGTTTATACTATTATCTAATATACCCCTCACATGAGAGTCCACTGAGCTTGAAGTGTGGACAATGCACAGACCCACCACACACCTGTGCTAAGGAAATTTCACAAAAGAAAGTGCAGAGCTATGAAGATTGAACACATAATACCGAGGCTCTGATGCATATAAATAATCACCTCAGATTGAACACAAACCCACCACACATTTGACTCTCTTGGTGGCTGAGTGTTAGTGCACTGTTTCATTGGCTTCTCCTTCATTTCTTGAGCCAAGTGGTCACCTTTACTCCATTTCTTCTTCTCTTTTGTTGAGTAAACACCTTGGTTGGGTGTGATGGTCACTTGTAAGTGGGAGAGAAGCTTATGTTCTGAGTTGTGTTGCTGTCTTAGTGGGCTTGAGGTGCTGTCTTTTTGAGTTGGGGGGTTGTGGAGTCATCTTCTTGGTTTGAGAAGCTTCAAGGAGCTTCCTTTGTGAAGAAAGGGCCAAGCTTGGTGGCATTTTCGTGGTCTTGTGTAGTCAATTTGTAGGAGCTGGTTGTGAGCTCCAAGAGCAGCCCTTGTTTCTGCTTTGAAGCCTTGAGTATGTACCTCAACTTGATCATGAGTTTTTATGCCTAAAAATGGAACCTTGATGCATGTAATGGTTAAAAGATGATAACCTAACATGGGGTAATGTCAAACACACCTAGAAATGCATGTTTAGGCTTCTGTAATCGGTAAAAATGGAACCTTTGAAGGATATCTTCGCGAAAATGCAGAAACTGCATTCTGTCGCGAAATATCCGAATATTGCCCGTGAAATATCCGGATATTGATATCCGGATATTGATATCCAAATATGGGGATCTGGATATCCGGATATTGGATATCCGGATATTGACAGTGAGATATCCGGATATTGGATATCCGGATATTGTCAGTGAGATATCCGGATATTGTATATCTGGATATGTCCCCGAGGAATACTCGGATATTCTGGGATTTCGTAGAACAGTAGCTGTGTTGTGTGTACAGTAGGCTATTGGGGGTTTGTGGACCCTAGATTGATGAAGTTGAACTTCTGTAATTAATGAACTAAGTCAGAATCATGTGATTAAGGGCTTGTGGCTTTGTTGGAAGCCTTAAGACGTAAATCGTTAAAGGAGAACGTAGTCTTTATGTTAATGCTTTTGAGCTGTGTATGTTGATATACTTGCTGGTCCTAAATCAGATTGCGATCTGCTGTGTGTTGGACTTGAGCTGTGGACTCTTGGATTGGATAGTTAGTTTAAGAGGTAAGCTTTCGTGTCCTCGGTTTAGCCATGTTGTGGTTCCACCATGTCCCATGGGGGTATGCTTATATGCATGCTGTGTTACATGCTTTTGATGTTTTGAAAATGCTATTGAGCTATTATATGCTAGTGCCTTTATGATATGCATGTGGTGTTCCACCTATACGGTAAGCCTGAGTATGTAGTACATACAATATGGTGAGGCTGTGGGTGAGGTGCAAGCGGTGTTCCTTGTACTACGTGCACTACTAGAAAAATCCTGTATAGCGAGGGAATTGTTATGAAAATTCCGTCGCTAATTTCATCATCGCTACTACTTTTCCTCGCAAATTCCCTCGCAAACGATTTTGCGAGGGAAATTGCGAGGGAAAGTAGTAACAAGGATGAAATTAACGACGAAATTTGTATAGCAATTCCCTCGCTATACAAGATTTTTTTAGTAGTGGTGTGAGTAATAGACGTATTCCTACATTTCTCTGGCTAGTAGAATAGTTTAAACACACATGGCATGAATATCTGTCGCACTGCATAGTTTTGGAACTGATATTGATATAAATGCTTTTAGAACTTATATTGCACATGTAAGTGAGCTTGGGGTGGAAGATTCTTGAGGACCCCTTGTCTTACTGAGATTTCTAGTTTAGAGATCTCACGCCACGTTTGGGGAATTCTTATTTCAGGATCAGGTAATGTGGGGGTTGAGGCCCCAGGCGGCAGGAGGCCGGAGCTGAGTTAGATATTGATGATATTATATGCTGACATGTTGGATGCTGGATATGCATGCTGCTTTTATGCTTTGAGCTTCATTTTATGTTTATGATGATCTAGTTGAGACGCTGTTGATTTGGTAAGCATGGAGATTGTCCATGACACATAGACTAGTTATGTCTTAGTTTTATTTGGAGTTGTAATAATGTATCAGGATATTGTCCGGACTACGTGATGTAGATCTGTGATTTAGATACTAACTTTATTTATTTATTGAGGTATTTCAGTTAGTTGTCTTGCAATTTACATACAGGCATTGTTTTTATGAAATTGATTAAGTAATCAACTTGGCTAAGTATAATGACATCATAATTGAAAAAAAAAGATATTCCGCAATTTTTAATTAAGCGCAGCTTAATACGATAGTATGATAACATTACCGGGTATACACGGGGTGTTACAGAAACTATTCATAAATTTATGCTAGAGAAGAATCTTACAAAAATCTTTAAGCAAAAAGTCATATATATATATATATATATATATATATATATATATATATATATATATATATATATATATATATTTATCATTTCTCTTGTTCCAGGAGATAAAATTATCACCAACAACCTTTAAAATTACGTTATTTTAAGGATTAAGGGAATTAATGAAGGATGTTTTAGTAAAATTCGTATAATAAAGAAACAAACGAAATTTCTAAAATATCTTTCATTAGTTCTCTAAATTCTCAAAACGATATAGTTTTGGGATTGCTATAGATAACTTTATCTCTTGAGATAGGAGAAATATTTTTTTCCATATATATATATATATATATATATATAAGGTTTTATTGTTTATCTTGTTGTAGGATATAAGACTTTGTCTTTATGTATTCTAAGAAGTACATAGTTATAATATTAAAATTACTTTTTTCTCTCTCTTCAGAAACTTTTCAGAAACTTATCGGCTGACGTGAAGAGGTAATAATTTAGGAAAGATTAATTTAGGTCATAATCTAACAATCCAAAAACTACATCGTTTTGGGATTTGAGAGAATCAATAAAGGATAATTTAGCAATTTTTTTTTTTTTTTTTTTTTGGAAATAGATAATTTAGCAATTTTGTTTATTTATTTGTTATATAATTTATTTGTCTTCTCAATAGTTCTTGTTGTCTCAAAACATAATCTG
This sequence comes from Gastrolobium bilobum, assembly GCF_033153095.1. NCBI lineage: Eukaryota > Viridiplantae > Streptophyta > Magnoliopsida > Fabales > Fabaceae > Gastrolobium > Gastrolobium bilobum. Next base: position 54,517 of record NW_026896087.1, on the reverse strand, counting down.
GATCAAGAATGCAGATTTATTCAAGAATGCCATAAGCATTCAGGCCAGAATGAATGAAATGAGGTAATTAAGGCAAGAACTTAGCGCAACGATGTGAAGTATTGTAGATGAATGTTACTGATCTAATTTACAAAAAAAAAAAAAAATGTTACTGATCTAATTGAATGGAAATTACTACAATTTATTATGGGCGAAGATTACGATATAGCCATTATGAAAAATTGTAACTATTGCTCCACTTATTTAGTTCCAACCATTGTTGTTAAAATCTCGATTTATCACTACGATTTTACGTTTTTATGATTTTTTTCATCAAAACGATTTTACTAATATTCCAAACGCTTTTATGTTTTTACGATTTTTTTACATTACGATTTTACGATTTACGATTTTTTAATCCTCTTCCAATTTTACTTAAGATCTCGATTTTAACAACATTGGTTCCAACAATATCTATATGGCTTAATTGAGCGGGAGTTATAAGAATTACACTTTTTTTTTCTTTATTAAGTTTTTAACTAGTTGAGTTTTTTAATTAAACAATCTATATTAGCATATAAAAGGTGGTACGTTAACTATGAAGATTGTACTTTTTCTCCTTCGCAATTTTCTTTATCCCATTGGGTTTTTCTTAGAAGGTTTTAACGGAACATAATCAAAGTGTACAGTCATCCAAGGAGGAGTGTTATAAAATGTCTATTTTAATATATGGATGACCTTTGGCCTTTCATATGCCTTATGATGTGTGGATGACCTTTTAATTGCTCATTACTTTTGATATACTATGTAATCACCACACTAATGGTGTATTGAAATATACTTAGGGCATGTTTGATACATAGTATAGGATAAAATCTGATAGTACAAGACCTGATAGTATAAGGCCTAATTTTACAAGATCTGATTAAATTTTAATACTATTCAACGTTTGGTATGATATTGTATAAGATAATATAATCCAGTATTGGTAATACACTGTATAATATTAGATAAGATAAAAATAATTATTTTTGACAAAAATACCTTTTATTAATGAATTTACATAATTCTTCCAAATATATAAGATGATATTAATTTTTATAGAAATCTATTGATTAGTATGCCCAAAAAATATATTAACTTTTATAAAAATAAAAATCTCCAAAATTTAAAAAAATTATATATTGAATTTTTTTAAATTTTAATATATTAATATTAAAATAATATATTAATTCTTGAGAATTGCATTGGTTAATACATTAACCCCTTATCAGGCCTAATCCTACCCTCCTAGGACTGATTAAGTTATACATCATTTTGATGTATAAAAGGATCTTGCTGTATAAGTTTATACTATACGATGGTCACACCAAACAACTAAAAATGTCATAACATATAGTATAAATTTATACTATCAGATCTTACAGATTACAATCACACCAAAGAGACCCATACTCCTTGTTCATGTATAGTCCTAAGGACATGACTTCTATAAAAAAATCTGACGATGTATGAATTCAAAAGTTAGTAATATTTCCATACTTTCCCAGTAGCGCATACTTTGATCTTCAAGTGCTTTTTCTCTTCGCTTTTCTTTCTCTATTACTCTCCCTTCATTTTATAACAATTTTTAGTTTTTAGTTTTTAAATTTATCTTTTTGTTTTTATTTTTTTTAAATTTCTTTTACTCTCGGCCCCTGCTTGTGATAGAATATCAAGTATAATATTTAAGGACTTTTAACGAACTGATTTTCACCTCGATCTTTAAAGTAATGACAAGAAATTTATCAAAAATTTAAAAATTAAAACCTAGCTAGTTGGCCTTCCAAAGTAGTCACCACATATCCATATTTCTCATCAACCAACCATATCCAAATCGCAAATATATTTCATGTTTGATATTGACCTCTTTAAGTAATGATAAGAAATTCGTTGAGAATTCGAACCTATCTAGCTGGCCGTGCCACTATATTCAAATTGCAAAACAAATTGCATCTATACCTCGACGAATACGAATCTGCTTTAATGTTTGAACTTTTTTTTTTCTTTTGGTAACAAATGTTTGAACTTTAAACACTCCAAATGAAGCATATGAATCGTAATCAATACTGTCATCTTATGTAATTAACAATTTTACATAACAATGACTGAAAAGAAAGAAAGTGACAATTCTACATGTTCCGGATATATCCAAGAAAAAAGTGACTAAAAGAATCGTATGTTGAGTTTTGGTATCCAACAAAGACTTGGAGACCACATGCACATTTAAGTAGGAAAAATGGTTATATATGGAGGCATAGGAAAACGGTTGGAGAGGCAAAGGATAATAACATGATTTGAGTATTTTATTTCAATTTTTTAATTGGTTTATTTTACAGCAGCAGATGCTAATTACAATATAAAAATTTCATATCGATCGAGTTATAAAAATATATTTATAGATAAAAAAATAAGAAAGAAATCTCGTATTATACTTTACAAAAAAAACAAGCGGACAAAGATGAAATTTTTTAGAGATATATATAAAATCATTAAAGAGATCTCTACTTGATAGTTTAAGTTTTTGGGTTAAAATAATTTTTTACATAGTATCAAAGTCTCCGTGACCAAGTGGTCACAAGCAATGCTATAAAAACCGGATCAATCCGACCGGGTTGACCAGTAAACCGATGAACTGGTCATGTAACTGGTCCAGTTTTCATATATGACCAGTGCGACCCAATCGATTTTTGTAAAAATAGTTGACTCGGTCGATTCAACCGGTGACCCGACCCGATTCATAAAAAAAATGGTTTGTTCTCATCAATTGATGTCTTTCTTTTTTTACTATCACACCTTTATGGTAATAAAAGCTCTACTTATTGAATTGAATATACAAAAGACTTAATAAAAATATCACTATAGCTTACCGTCAACTACGTGACTTAATTTTTTCTTTTTATTTTCTTTCCTATAATTGTCTTACTTCCTTTATTATTTTAGATTCGATTCTATACAATCCCATAACTATACAAAATCTATACATGACTTACACTAAATCAATTACATAATCTCTAATAAATTCTCTGCCAGAATATAATAACAATACTATTTCTGATAGAAGACGGACAACATAATGAATGTAAATTGGACTATCTAGGGATCGAAGTTCCATTGTATCCACAACACCTAATAGACAACAAGTTCAATTTAAATAAAATAATGACAGATATCCAAAATATGGCTCCGTGTCATTTTACCAACATCACATATTTTAATATACAAACCTATATACATCTCTGACAGATTTATACATATATATATGCATGTAGACAGCATTATAAAATAGAAACGTCTATCCATTCTGCTACTGCGCACACTGCTCTAATTCCCATGCATAGGCTTCTTGCCCAGGGATCTTTTCTCAACGTCAGATGTACCTGAAATATGTTCCCCTAACGTGTTTAGATTCAACTACCTCAGTAAACTCGAGATCTGTGGAGAAGTCTCCAACCACGGGTTCACTTCCTGCATGACATGTCAAATTCTGCAACATAGATAACAACATACCGTCTCATAATAATACAGTATGATAATATACATCTTCCGACAATTATATCATATATATAATCTTTCACTCTTTCTCTGATAATTTAGAGTCTCTTTGATTATTTTCATAATAGTTCGGAAACTACTATTATAACACCTCGTATTTCTAAAATGTACAATTATATGTGAAAATGTGGATTAAGGGGTATGATTAGCGAAATCCTGAAATTAGAGCCAAAATACGTAAAAGGGTAAAATGGTAAATTGTCAAAACGGAACCCTAGGAAAGAAAAATTGAGTAGTTAGGCAAGTTTCTGGAAATTTGATGAATAGTGATTTTACCGGTGTAAAATACTACGATATAATTGTACCGATAAGTGTGAAAATATGATCAGTATCTCTAAGAAGTAAAAATATGATGTGAATGAGAAAAATATGTAGATTATGAATTTATGGGTTAAAATGGATATTTAAGTGAGTTAAGTGACAAGTGAGATTCACTCCCACTTAAGTGAGTAAGTTATAACACATGTGAGAGAGCATTTTTCAAAAAATCAGAACACTCTCTCTCCTCTCTTCTTCTCCCTCACGCGGCCTCCACCATGGCTTAGAGCATTCTGAGATTTTCAATTTCCACCTTGAGTTAGAGCCATATTTAGGAGAAACTTCCAACTACAAAGTTGTTCCCCTTGACCTTGTGAGTGACTTTCATGTAGAGTGCTTCTTGTGGGGAGCATCGTGTGAGGAGATAACCCCCATTTTCAACCACGAAAATTTGGATATTTTGGGGAATTTTGGTGTTCTTTTGGGTTGATTAATTGGTGGAAAACCTATCCTAGGATCATTTGAAGATCATTGGTGGTAAGTTTCCACACTCTCTTTGAATTTTCATTTAAATCATAAAATGGATGAAGGTTTAGTTATATGTTGATGAGTTGTGATAGTTAGGAGCATTTAATGATATGTCTCCTTTGAAATTTATTGCTTAGAATGATAAATAATGATGATTGAAACAATAAAAATTATTGGTGAAATGGATTAATAACTTAGGCAAATTTTGATGTGGGAATGCATGATTTTAAGAAATTGGCATGTTGTAGGATTGTATAATTGAATTGTGGAGTAGTTATATTGGTTAATTATAGGTTGTATGATGTGTTTAAAGTATAGAATAGGATTGAATGTCCCTTGGTATACTAGCATGAGGATTCGACCTATAGGGAAAGAAATAAGGAAAAATGAAGTGAAAAATATTGTGTAATCAATGGGTGATGCCTTCGTGCATAAATGGTGAGTTAGTTCAATGATTAAAATAAAGGGAATAGTTGAAATAAATGAAAGATAGCCTTTAGGCCTAAGTGGTTAGGTTTGAGTATTATTGTTGTGAAATTGAATTGGTTGTTATGCAAGTGTTGATGCTCATGGTTATTGGTCAATATAGGTTACCTCTCACGAACTCAATAGAAGTGGATTAAGCTTGGAGCTTACGTTGAGGAGCATTGCTTGCAGAATTAAGGTAAACTCTTGGTACTAGGGTTTATCCCTTTGTGCGTTCTGCCACACCCAGTGAAGGGTAGTGGTTGGATTGTGTGCTCTTTGACTTTGTATGAAATGTATGTTCATGCATTATTGACATGATTGTATGACATGCTTGGAGCATGTTGTGTGACATATCTGTGATCTCTGGCCAATAGATGTGTGTGGTTTGGACTTCCGCTGGTGATATTCCTTAGGGGAATTCCGGTCGGGTTTTGCCGTGAGGCCATCTCTGGGAGCAGTACCAGGATGATCCAAACGTGAGACTTCCGCTGGATAGGTCTCTTTGGAGTTTCAGTTGGGTTTTGCCATGGAGTCGTCTCAACCATGGGAGAGGCACCAGGAAGCTTCCCGGGAGTTATATGATGAGGTCTTTGAACTGAATCCTTGTGTGGATGTTCTTGGATGTGAGCCCAGTGTTATGTGATATTGTAGGTTATGCATTTTATATGATGATCATTATATGCACATTGAGTGAGCCATTGGATGGAGTGATCCTCCAGTATCATTGGGTTATTGAGATATATTTGTATATCTCACCCTGCATTTGGGGACGTCATTTCAGGTTCTAGTGAGCATGGAGGATCTTTGGGCAAGAGGCCTGCATAGAGGATGAGTTGATCATGGTGTGCATATAGAGAGCGTATCATTTTGGAGGATTATATTTGATGCACATAGCATTGTATCTAGCATTTTGGACTTAGGTTATGAACATATTGCATGTTGATATTGCCATGCTTTTGGGTGTTCATGACTAGTTTCTAAGTCTTTGGAATTGATGTATATTTTGTGCCTCTTGTTTATATTGATATTTTGGTGAGCATGAGATTTGTCCATGGCCACATATGGTATCTTGAGGCATTTGGAGACTTGTTGTAAATGAGCCATATGAAGTCTAATTGGCAAGTTAAATGGTGAATATTGTAATTGATGCATTGGTATAAGGATTATGCATGATGGAAGGGCCTAGAGCCTACATTAGTAATTGTACAAGTTGTATAATTAGTATTAAAGTGTTAAGGGTAGGACACTTGGTTTATTTTTAAGTTAAAAAGCTGTCAAAATGTGATTTCGCAGTAGGGTAATCGATTACCTGAAACATGGGACGCAGAATTGAGCCACTGTGAATGATGGTAATCGATTACTTTTGGGATGGTAATCGATTACCTCGTTCAGTAATCGATTACCTAGAGTATGGTAATCGATTACCAAAAACAGGGGAGCCAAAAATTAGCTACTTCCTTATACTGTAGTTTCTGGTAATCGATTACCTCAAGAATGATAATCGATTACCACACTGCAAATTTTGGTAAAAGTGATTTTATAACCCTGAGTTGATGGTATTGCTTGGAGGGGTTATAATGGAAAAGTATTATGCTTCCGCGAGTTTTGCAATTATAATTACGGTGTTGTTTTAATTGATTACGAAAATAGTTAATTATTAACAATAAGGATTTAATAAAAGAAAAAGTTTACCCATAATTTAATTAACTCAATTACTGTAATTGTAACTGCGCTTAATACCATATGCAATGATAACATTACCGGTACGTAACGGGCTGTTACACTTATCAATTCAAATCATCAACAACACCAAATATCTATAATAATCAGAATGATTAGAAATTTACACTAGTCAAATCACTTAGTAATTCAAATATATCTGGAACCACTCGTAACTCAAATGCGTTCACGATAATAACTAAATATATGCCAATAGAGCCACCCATTATTCGGACGCACTCAACTTTTACGACCAAAATACTCATTGGTCTCGTACTGGAATTCATAATATATATATATATATATATATATATATATATATATATATATATATATATATATCACCCTTAATCAAATATCACCTCTTTATGATTACTTCGTGGGTTTAGTTACCTTACTGAAGATTTCCCTTTTATCATCCAAGACTCACAGTCTTTCCGGATCTCTTTCTAATTGAGTTCACTTCTCGTAATAGTAACTTATATATATAAATATGGGGGAAGTTATACTTACTACTCAAAAATTTTACAACTCTTACTACTAAATTATTCACCATTGATTTCTGCCAATCTAACAGTTATAATTTATTGAGAATTAATAATTAATTAATAAGTGTACCCGATAAATTATAATCGTTAGATTGACGGAAATCAACGGTGATTAGTTTAGTAGTAAGAGTTATAAATTTTTTTAGTAGTAAGTATAACCTCTCCCTATTAATATATATATTGAACTCAACACCAACAACACAATATTCCTCACCTTAAGATCTACCAATCACACCATAATAATTAGTGTATTTATACATATACACTATCCATGAATCCATTATCAGATTAATCATGTTACAACATCTTAAATGCTCACACCATTTTCAATACAGTATATTAAAATACTCACATCACAGCAAACACAAACCATCAAGTACACATAACAAATCCATCACAATTCATCCGATATAAATAATAGTTCAATCACAACACATCGAATACAGATATCCTATTAATCACCACAATTAACAAAGTAATCAAATCATATGATATTTAATTACAGTACTTTAAATCTTATTACATTTCATTACAGTATATCAAATTAGATATATAGTGGTGTTATATGAATGCAACTATGCTAGGATCTAAAACTTATAACAAATATTTCTATCAGAAGCCATAATTGTAACACATCGTTTGCAGCTGATTTGTTAACATATTTATGGTTACAAAACTTGTCGTAAGTACTTATTTTAGTGGAAGATTTAGCGTAAAAGTATTACCGTTACACCGAGTAACATAGTGACTTAACTTTTCCCTTTTTAATTTATCTTTATATATCGCCGTGCATAATTTATTTTTCAATATAACATAATCTATATAGACCCATACCTGCATGGAATCCATACTTAATAAACCTGTGACCATATCGAATGATCAAATCACCATCCGAACATGATAATAGATACCATTTCGATTAGAGTCTTTACGAACAACATAACAACTTTAAGTTAGACTAATCCAGGGATCAAATCGCACTATCATACATAACACCTGATAAACAGAAAAATCCAATCCATCTATAAACATACATACTAGCATATGGCTCTGTGTCACTACTAATATCGACTTACTTAGCAACATACACATTTATACATAATCCTATCATATGTATACAATTATCTATAGGCTCTATACGCCTCTCAAATATGAATTATACTATACATATGCATGAACATAACATATCACGCTCTACAACACATATACATATATATAGTGATGCTCCAGAATACTACGCTAGCTATCTACTTAAGCTAAGATCTCTAGCCATCCTGAACTAGTTTCTTGTCCTACGAGGACTCTCTTGCATCTGTAGTACCTGAAATGTAAGCCCCCAGACGAGGTGAGATTAACCATCTCAGTAAACCTAGGGTTTATGGAGTAGTCTTCACCCAAGAGTTCACTTCCTGCATAAATGTCAGATAACATAGCATAGAATACATCATATATCTCATACACATACATATTTCATACACATACATAAGACTTTTGGAACTATACTACAGGGCTGCATCCCGCAAAGAGATATTAACCTATGCCTATATCTACAGCTATACTCCAAGGAGTGTATCCCGGAAAAAAGATCATAACATATTTATACTTATACTCCCAGGGGCTATATCCCATAAAGGAGATCTACATCTGTACTCTCCAAACCTATATGTACTATAACCAGTCATGAACTCCCAAAGTGTAATTTTTCACTTTGACCAGACCGTACATAATCTCCAAGGACGTAAATCCTCAATGGAGTGTTCATTGATCAAGAACCACATACCATACATACATATCATATCATATCATATGCATGAGCTACATGAATGCAACTATACTACATATCTACATTCATCACAACATATACCATAAAACCATCATCCAGACGGACTTTGGTGGAACAACATACCAGAGAAAATCTGAAACCAAGAGCTTACCTAGAACTAGCTTTCCTGTAAACCCTGCTCGTACATCACTAAAGCTATCGGTATATCCGTAACTGTTAAGATCACCTATTCAAACATGACCTTCATGTCAATACATAATTACTTGCACTTGAAGAATCCTCTTATGTATATACATATTTCGAAATTCTTCTTCAAGTTAGTTCACATAATCCTTAACATATTCTGACTTACCAATTCATTCCAATTCATACCGATAACATCTCATAATTCTAAAACACATAATTATATATAGAATATGGATTAAAGGGTAGGATTAATGAAAATCCTGAATTCAGAGTCAAAATACGTAAAAAGGGTAAAACGGTAAATCGTCAAATACGTAACCCTAGACAATGAAATATTAGTAAAAGGTCTCAAATGGGAAAACAACCCTGAAAATGGATTCAGAACGAAAAATTGATTGGTTAAGCAAGTTTTTGGAAATTTGATGAATAATATTTTTACCGGGTAAAAATGCAGTGGTACAGTTGTACCGAAAAACGTGCGGAATGGAATTTGAACTCTAGGCTTGGAAATAAGTTAAAAAAGGTACATAGGACTAAGATTTATGATTATTGATGAAAATTGAGTGAAATTAGGGTTTTTGGAGAAAAGTGCCCTGTAACAACCCGTTACGTACCGATAATGTTATCATTGCATATGGTATTAAGCGCAGTTACAATCACATTAATTGAGTGAATTAAATTGCGGGTAAAGTTTTTTTTTATTAAATCCTCATTGTTAAACCATTAACCATTTCTGTAACTAATTAAAACAACGCCGTAATTGTAAATGCAAAACTTGCGGAAGCATAAAACATATTAATTATCATCTCTCTAAGCAATACCATTGATTTTAGATTTCAGAAAACACATTTTCAAAATTTTACACAGTGGTAATCGATTACCATTTTTGGGTAATCAATTACCAAAGGCTCCAGTATGAGAGAATAGCCAATTTTGGGCTCCCATGTTTTAGGTAATCGATTACCTGGACATAGGTAGTCGATTACTGAACTAGGTAATCGATTACCTATGTCAAGGTAATCGATTATCCTACTGTAAAAATGACAGATGACAACATTTAACACACAAAATGAGTGATGTAATCTACCCCTAACACTTCACTACTCATTTTACCACTTACACAAGATCTAACGTAGGCACTAGGCCCTTCCATCATGCATATTCATTATGTAATGCATCAATAACAATATTTCCCAATAGCATAGCCATTTTACACGTCAAATGGTCCATTTACAACACAAGTCTTCCAATGGCTCAAAATACAAAATATGTGGCCATGGGCAAGTCCCATGCTCACCTAAAATACAAATATAAACAAGAGGCATAAATGTACATCAACTACCTAGACTTAGAATCTAGTCATGAACACTACAAAAGCATGGAAATCTCAACATGCAATATGTTCATGATCTAAGTCCATTATGCTAAATGTCATACTATGTGCATCAAATAAACTCCTCCAAAATGTCATGCTATCCATATGCACATCATGATCTATCTCCACCACTAAGCGGGCCTCTTGCCCAAAGCTCCTCCATGCTCACTATAGCCTGAAATGATGTCCTCAAACGTGGAGTGAGATATACAAATATATCTCAGTAAACCAAGGGTACTAGAGGATCACTCCACCCCATGGCTCACTCAATGTGCAACAATAACATCATGTAAAATGCATAACATACAAAACACAAACAACTGGGCACAAATCCAAGAACATCCATATAAGGATTCTGTTCAAGGACCCCATCATATAACTCCGGGAAGCTTCCTGGTGCCTCTCTCATGGATGAGACGACCCCATGGCAAAACCCAACTAGAACTCCTCATAAGCCCTATCCAGCGGAAGTCCCACGTTTGGATCATCCTGGTGCCGCTCCCAGAGTCGGCCCCACGGCAAAACCCGACCAGAATCCCCAAAGGATATCTCCAGCGGAAGTCCAAACCACACATATCTACTGGCTAGAGATCACAAAATCTCACACACAACATGCTCCAAGCATATCACACAATCAAGCAATAATGCATGAACATACATATTCACACAATTCCAAAAGCACAAAATCCAACCACAACCTTCCACTAGGTGTGGTGGAGCACACAAGGGATTAAAACCCAAGTTCCAAAGGTGTACCTCAACTCCAAGCACAATGCTCCAAAATGTAAGCTCCAAGCTTAGTCCGTGTCTATCGCTTTCGTTAGAGGCAACCTATATGATCAACAACAATGACCATCAATCAATTGCAAACAATTCATCAATTTCACAAGACTTATAACTAATTATAGCCATTTAGGCCTAATGGCCCTTTCCCATTTAATTCAATTACCTTAACTACTTGAATCATCAAAGTAATTCACCAACCCACCAATTATACATTAAATCATCAACTATTGCCTAAACCATATTTTCACCTCATTTTTTCTCCAACCATATTATGGTTCGAATTTCTCAAAGGAGTACCTCCTAAGGTTTTCAACTCAATTCCATCCTTGTACACATCATACAATCATTTAATTACTTCATCCCAATGATCCACAACTCAACTTACACACTCCTACACATGGCGATTTCATGAACTCATGCATCACACTCCAAAATTTCCTAAGTTATAAAGTTACAAATCACCATAAATTTTATTGCATCAATCATCATCATTTATCATTCTAAGCATTTAATTCCAAAGGAGCAACATCATTAAAAGCCCCCAACTATATCAACCAATCAACACCTAACCAAACATTCATACATTTTATGATTTCCAAATTAACCCAGTGAAGTTGTGAATACTTACTACCAATGGACTCCCAAGGACCCAAGGAGTGGTTTCCAAGAACCAATGCTTGAATTTCAAGCCCTCAAGCTCCCACACACCCCTAGGTCGAAATATAGAGAGGAAAGAACAACTCTTCACACACTACACCCCACAAGATGCTCTCAAGAAGAAAGTCACTCACAAGAGGATGGGTAACAATTTTGTAGTTGGAAGTTTTCCCAAAAAGTGTCTAGAAATGGAGATAAAATTTTCAAAGAACCAAACCCCTTTCCATGGATGAGAGCTCAACAATGAAAGAGGAGGAAGGAGAGAGAAAATGCTAAATTTGTGTCTCACTTTGTCCAAATGTCACTTAAGTCACTTAAAGTGGGTCCCACATGCCACTTACTTTCTTAAATCACCCAATTTAACCTACAAATTCATAACCTACATATTTTTCTCGTTCACGTCATACTTTTACTTCCTAAAAATTTTGATCATAATTTCCCGTTTAACAGTACAATTATACCGCAGTATTTTAGACCGGTAAATCACTATTCCTCAAATTTTTCGAAACTTGCCTATCCACTCGATTTTTCGTCCTGGATCCATTTTCGGCATTCTTTTTATCATTTGAGACTTTCTACTCAATTTTTCATGCCTAGTGATACGTGTTTGGTAAATTACTATTTTCCCTTTATACTTATTTTGGCCCTAATTTCAGGATTTTCACTAATCTTACCATTTTAATCAACATTATCACATATAATTATACATTAAGAATTATGAGGTGTTGTATTCACCCCTCATTTTAGAAATTTTGTTCGCAAAATTAAATCATACTTGTCTGCTAACTCAGGATACAACCGGAGAATCAAGTAGTTTCCTCAGGTGTGCGGCCTTCCCACTAGATCTTCAACATGGGAATAATTTTACTTCTCAGCCTTTCTTCACTGTGGTCCAGTATTTCAATGGGACCAACGGGAGTTTTCAAGTTCTCCCGGATTTCAATCTCATCCGGTATCACAACATGTGATTCATCCGGAACATAACGCCGCAACTGCGACAAATGAAAAACATCATGTAGATTTGACAACTGTGGAGGCAAGGCAAGCCGATAGGCCACTAGTCCCACTCTTTTCATGATTTGATACGACCCAATAAAATGAGGACTCAGCTTCCTCACACCCAAAACACGGCTAACACCCGTGACCGGAGATAACCGAACAAATATATGGTCACCTTCTTCAAATTCAAGCGGTCTATGCTTATTATCAAAATAGCTTTTCTGCCGATTTTGTGTCTGTTTAAGTTTTTCTCTGATCATTTCAATCTGTACTGTAGTCTCTTGCACAAAATCCGGACCAAACCTCTCTCTATCACCTACCTTAGTCCAACAAGTAGGAGTACGACATCTTCGTCCATACAATGCCTCATATGGTGCCATGCCCAGACTAGAGTGAAAACTGTTATTATATGAAAATTTCACCAATGGCAAATACCTATCCCAGGCAGTACCCTGCTCTAATGTGCAAGCTCTCAGCATATCCTCAAGTGTCTATATGGTCCACTCAGTCTGACCATCAGTCTGCGGGTGATACGCAGTGCTCAGCCTAAGCTGAGTGCCAAAAGCCTGCTGCAAAGCTCCCCAAAAATGTGAAGTAAACTTCGAGTCCCGATCACTTACAATGCTAACCAGAATCCTGTGGAGCCTTACAATCTCATTAACATAAAGCTTTGTTAATCTCTCCATAGTGAAATCCACTCGTACTGGCAGAAAATGTGCAGACTTTGTAAGTCTATCCACAATCATCCAAATTGAATCGTAACCAGCCTGAGTCCGAGGAAACCCAACAACAAAATCCATAGAGATGCTCTCCCATTTCCACTCTGGTATATCAAGTGGCTGAAGTAAACCAACATGTTTCTGATGCTCTATCTTCACTTTTTGACAAACCAAGAACCTTGATACATACTCCGCAACATACCTTTTCATCTCAGGACACCAGAACTTCTCTTTCAAATCTTGATACATTTTTGTGGCACCGAGGTGGATAGCATACCGACCCTTATGGGCCTCAACCATAACCTCATCTGCTATCTCCTTGGGCACAACGATCCGGCCCTGATACAACAGTAACCCTTGCTCATTAAAAGACATGCTACTCTGGCCCTTCAAATATTTAACACTATCATTCCTTATATGAGTTTCTTTAATTTTCTCATGCAATTTATTCTCAATCTGAGTCAACTCAATATCGGACACTCTACCTGCAAAGAAATCTGTTATTTTCAAATCTTGGAATTGATCAATCACTTCATTATCCCGCATCATCAGTTGGGCCACACTGAAAGATTTTCTACTCAATGCATCTGCCACCACATTAGCTTTACCCGGATGGTATTTCAACTAAAAATCATAATCCTTTAAGAATTCCACCCATCTCCGTTGTCTCATGTTCAGCTCTTTCTGATCAAACAAATATTTCAAGCTTTTGTGATAACTGAACACAGCAAATTTCATCCCATACAGAAAGTGCCTCCATATTTTCAAGGCAAACACAATTGCAACAAGCTCCAAATTGTGCGTCGAATAATTTTCTACTTAGACGCATAAGAAACCACCTTCCGTTCTTACATCAACACACACCCTAAACCTTTCTTGAAAGCATCACAATACATTTCGAATTCACCTACCGGATCAAGAAGAGTCAACACAGGAGCAGTAGTCAACTTCTCTTTCAAGGTCAAAAAGCAATCCTCAGATTCCTGGGTCCACACAAAATGAGTATCCTTTCGTGTCAAAAGGATCAACGACAATACCATAGCGGAAAACCCCTATATAAACCTGCGATAATAACCAGCAAAACCCATAAAGCTCCTGATCTCAGTCACAGTCTTAGGTCATTCCCAGTCACTTACCGCTTCAATCTTACTTGGATCCACAGCAACACCACTAGCAGAAATAACATGACCAAAAAATTGCACCTCCGATAGCCAGAATTCACATTTAGACGGCTTAGCATACAACCTTTTACCTTTCAACACCTGCAACATAGTCCTTAGATGCTCTGTATGCTCATCTTTACTTTTGGAATAGATCAATATGTCATCAATAAACACTATCACAAACTGGTCCAAATACGGTTTAAAAATGCGATTCATATAATCCATGAATACCGCAGGAGCATTAGTAAGCCCGAAAGGAATCACCTGATACTCATAGTGTCCATATCTAGACCTGAATGCCCTTCAACTGACCCAACAAATCATCAATACGTGGCTACAAATACCTGTTCTTAATTGTAACTTTATTCAGCTGTCGGTAGTCAGTATACACTGTCATACTACCATCCTTCTTTTTCACAAATATTACCAGTGCTCTCCACAGAGACACACTCGGTCTGATAAAATTCTTTGCAGATAGATCTTCAATTTCTTCTTCAATTCAGCCAACTCCAGTGGCGACATCTGGTATAGAGCCAAAGAGATAGGCCCCTCACCGGGCAACAAATCAATAGAGAACTCAATCTTTCTCTCAGGTGGAAATTCTGGTATCTCATCAGGAAATACATCCGCAAATTCTTTAACAACCGGAATACCCGAAATCAACAACCGAAACACCCGAAATCTGTTCCTCGTTGTCACCAACCAATCCACCCAAGAGTACATAACCCAGATCACCAGCCTTCAAGGCTTTAACAGTTTGACAGACAGACAAATAAGGAGGAGGACAACCAGAGGGCTTCTCGTGAGATAATATCAACCTCTTTTCGCAGCAATCAATCATTACGCAGTTTTGAGACAACCAGTCAATGCCCAATATTAAATTGACAGAGGCCAGGGGCAAGATAGTCAAATCAATAGTGTAACCCCTGCCTTCATAGACGAACTCAACCTCCTCACATATATAGGATAAATCACTAACCTCTCCTGTAGCAGTAGTAATGTGCATAGGGGGAACCATTCGTTTTACCTTTAAGTCCAACGCCTTAGCCACATATTCCGCCACGAACGAATGTGTTGCTCCCGAATGAAACAATACAGACAAATCAATATTAGAAATGAAAAGTATACCTTTTACCAAATTCGGGGCCTTTTCAGTATGCTGCACATTTGTAGTATACACTCGCCCAACCGTAGGAATAGCAGCAGCAGCAGTAGCAGTAGCAGTAGCAGTTGGTAAGGCCTGCAGATTCGCAGCTTGCCCAGCAGCAGATGGACAACTCCTAGCAAAATGGCCAGTCAGGCCACACTTGAAACACGCCCCTGGGGCAACACCACATACACCTTTGTGGTATTTCTTGCACTTCCCACATTGTGGGGTATAATACCTGTCAACAGCTCCACCACTCGGGGTTCCACTTCTTTTGAATTAACCAGGAGGTTGCCTTACTTGCAACCCCCTACCCCTGTTGTTATTATGATGGTAGCCACATCTATTATTATTATTATTACCAGAATGACCATATGTCCTCTTCATTTCTTGCTCTTTTGTCGTATTAGACTTAGGATGTCTTCCATAAACAGTTTCGACCCTCTTACATTGGGTCACAAGATCATTAAAATTTCTCACTGCCGTATTTGACATCCTCTTGGAAATCTTTTCACTCAGCCCTATTTGGAACTTAGCAGATAAGATCTCGGGCGTAGGTAGAGTACCCCTGTAATTGGCAAACTTTACTAACTTATTGAATTTAGCCAAGTAGGCATCCACGATCATCGACCTATGTACAAGCTTATCAAACTCTCCTTGCTTTGCTTCCCGGATATCTCGGGAAAAATACTTTTCATGGAATAGACCTTCAAACAAGGCCCATGTCAGCAACTCACCCTGAATAGTAAAAGGGCGAGTTACGTTGCACCATTATTTGTGGGCATCTCCCTCCAACATATACACAGAATACAATAACTTCTGAGGATCTTGGCACCTCATAACCTGGAATATCTTATCCATCCCCCTCAGCCATGTAGTAACCTCCTTTGGGTCCTTTGACCCCAGAAATACAGGTGGTTTGTGTTTTCTAAAAAATATGAGCATTCGCTTATCAGCAGCATCATCAACAACTTGCTCAGCAGCCCCAGATGTCTGAGCAACAGAAGTCAGGTCAATAGAAGTATGGGCTATATATGTAGGATCCGTAGTATGGTGACTAGCCTCACCAGTATGGTGACTAGCCCCACTCTCCCCTGATGGGGAGTAACATACGGCGTAGGTGGAGGAGTCACTGAAGCTGTATGCGGAGGAGAATCTTCCCTCCGATGTCGAACTCTATCAGCCCTCATCTCAGTCATGAAGGCTTGCAGCATATCCTGATTGTTCTTCATCAGGTTTTCAGTCACAGTCCTATTGGCAGCTGTTTCCGCCTACAGAGCATTAAGGACTGCAATAACCGGATAAGGCGGCTGAGGACTTGCACCTCGTGTTCCACGGCGACCCCGTGCCCTACTCATGATATTTGTACATATAACACAAAGGAATGAGCTAATCAGACCCACACTGAGGAATCACATATACCTTAATCATAAATAGTTCACAAAGAGCTATGCAACACAACATACAACCATACATACTCAGAGTTCCCTAACAAAACTGCTCTGATACCATAAAATGTAACAACCCGTTACGTACCGGTAATGTTATCATTGCATATGGTATTAAGCACAGTTAAAATCTTAGTAATTGAGTGAATTAAATTACGGGTAAACTTTTTCTTTTATTAAATCCTCATTGTTAAACCATTAACCATTTCCGTAACTAATTAAAACAACGTCGTAATTGCAAATGCAAAACTTGCGGAAGCATAAAACATATTAATTATCATCTCTCTAAGCAATACCATTGATTTTAGATTTCAGAAAATACATTTTCAAAATTTTACACAGTGGTAATGTGTGGACCATTTTTGGGTAATTGATTACCAAAGGCTCTAGTATGAGACAGTAGCCAATTTTGGGCTCCCCTGTTTTAGGTAATCGATTACCTGGACATAGGTAAGGTAATCGATTACTGAACTAGGTAATCGATTACCTATGTCAAGGTAATCGATTACTTTGAACACAGTGGCTCAATTTTGCATCCCCTGTTTCAGGTAATCGATTACCCTACTGTAAAAACGACAAATGACAGCATTTAACACACAAAATGAGTGATGTAATCTATAACACCTCACAGTTCTAAATTATATATTAATATATTAGAATGGGATTAAAGGGGAGGATTAGTGAAAATTCTGAAAATTAGGTCAAAATACAAAGGAAGAGTAAAACGGTAATTAGCCAAATACGTAACCCTAGGAAGGTAAAATTGAGTAGGAGGTCTCAAATGATAAAAATAACCCTGGAAATGGATTCAGAACGAAAAATTAAGTGGTTAGGCAAGTTTCTGAAAATTCGGCGAATAATGTTTTTACCGGGTAGAAATACTGCGGTACAGTTGCACTGTAAAGCGTGTTGATTGAATTTTGAGCTCTAGGTTTGGATACAAGTTATAAATGGTATATAGGACTAGGAAATATGATTTTTGATGAAAATTGACGGAAATTAGTGAGTTTGGTGAAGCGTGCCTACGACGCGCGTAACACCTTAAAACTGCAATTTCTCCGAACGACTGAAAAACTCCGGATTCATTTGATCAAGGGTAATTAAAGGACAATGGTTAATGTTAAAAATTAGAGTTTCTAAATAGGTTATAAAATTATGGACGTTTAGTGGGATCAGAAAGAGTTTTGAATTAGTTTGAAATCGCGTGAGGTGGCGGTGAGGCCCACCTCACTTAAGTCACTTAAGTCCACATGTGATATTACTATTCATCATCAGCATCACACCCTCTCTCTCTCAATCCCGCGCCCAACCCCCTCCACCATGGCCAAATCACTTTGATTTTTCTTTCTCCTCTAACTCAATCAAAACATCATCAAATCAAGAAAAGTTTGTCATGAAACTTGTTGGAAATCACCATCCAAACACAACCATGGTAGTCTTGAGCCATGAAACTCCCTAGATTTTGAGAACCCCCCCCAAACCCACGGCCTTTTAGTGTAGATTTGCACTCATAGAGTTGTTTGGTTCTCCAATGCTTGGATATGTCTTGGAGGAGTCTTAGGCCTTGATTGTGGGTAAGTTTCACACTTTTTATTGGTTGAATTGGTTGATTCAATTTCATGAACCCTAGAGTCATTTTGTGTGATTGATGTAGTTAGAGAGCTCAAATGAAAATTATGTATTAGATAAAAGTGGCTTAGAATAATGTTTTAAAGTGATAAATGCCATAAAAATTATTGAGGAATTGGATGATAACTTAGTGGATTTTGTGTTGAAATGCCATGACTTTGTGAAGTTGATGGGTTATGTGATTGTGTAATTGAATTGTTGGATGTTTGTATGAGTTAATTATAGGATTGTAAGATGTGTGGAGTTGTTGAATTAAATGGAATACCCTTGGTGTGAGGCTATGGAAAATTCGGCCATAGGGGGGAAATTGGGATTTGATGTTGTGAAATTTCGTGGTTGACATGTTGGGTTGTTAAATGGTGTTTAGAGGTGTGGTGTGATGAGTTGATGCATAGAAAATAAATGAAAGAATACTTGGATTGTGTTAGAATACACATTGAACCTAGAAGAGAATAAATGGACAAAATGATGTTGTGATGGTGTAGGATGGAAGGTAGGACCTAAAATGGTATTGTGGTAGCATTATAATGCTAAAGAAAAATAAAAAGAAAATTCAGAAAAATATTTTGAAATTTAACACTTGTTTGGCCGAACCTACCATGTGTAGGGAAGGGAATTTGACATTTTGTGACTTTGGTGGATTTACCGTGTCTTGATAATCCGTGTATGATCATTGTAGGTTGCCTCCCACGAAATTGAACACTGAACCGTGAGCTCGGTGGGTTGCCCTTGGTCCCGGACCAAATGGATTGTTGTAAGTACTCTTGAACCATGCTTGTAGGCTTGATAACTTGCATGTGTTTGGTGAATGGAAATTGAATTGGGAATGTCCTATGTGTAGGCATTTCTGTTTGTACCTAGCTCGGAACGTATTGCATTGGAGCTGTGGAAGAGGAGATTATACAGATAATCCATTGGTACTGGTGTTTAATCCCCGTGTGTGTTCCACCATGCCCGTTGAGGGTAATGGTAGGAAATATATGTGAATAATATAGGATAACATGTTCATGCATATTGTATGCGTTGTGGTACATAGGATGTACCCTGTCTCTGGCCAATAGACTGTTTGCCTTCGGGCGTTACAGACTTCTACTAGATAGGTCTCCGTGAGAGAGTTCCAGTTGACCTGGGGTCGTGTCGTGTGATCCGTAGAGGAGCACACTAGGAAGTCTCGGGTGGTTATAGATGGAGGGTGCCTTGGATGATGTTTTGGGAACACTCCTTGGTTTGAAACCCGTAGGCTATATGTTGAGGCCAATAGGCTGGACATTGCGTGGCTTTGGCATTGACCATTCCAGCTTCGTCGTATTTTGTTTCCCTATGCTTCCTTACTTCACTAAATCCTTTGCTTTATCTCGTTTTCAGATGTTATGTTATATTGTTTATATGCATCGAAGTGAGCCATGGGGTGGAGTATTCTCCAGAACCTCTGGGTTACTGAGATATATCCGTATATCTCACCCCGCTTTGGGGACTTTATTTTAGGTGGTAGCAGTGGTGTTGGGGCGGCGAGCAAAAAGCCCGTAGGTTGAGCATGAGGACTTTTACTTATTTTGCATTTTGGTGGCCATTGGGCCTAGGCTAGACTTAGGGCATGAACATTGTATATGGGTTGAGATTTATGTATATCGTCATATTTGTTCATGCCATCTTTTGCCTAAGTCTAGTTGTATATTCATTATGCTTTATTTTGAGGTCTAATTCATTATGTTGTATTTTGGAGAATTTATGGCATTATGATTTACATTGGGAAATTGTAATTTACAATATTGGACCTTGTGTATTATTGAAGATGATGTATGATGAAAGGGCAATAGGCCTATTTTAGCTGATATTTATGTGTATGTGGAAAGAATGGATGCAAATGGGCTAAGGTGATTGAAATATGTTAAGTTTTGAAAATGTAAGTAATGTGACGTAAATTGAGTAATTGGATATAAAATGTGAAGGGTTGTAAGGGCACCAAGGCATTTCTGGTCCTTGTGTGCCACCCATGATTATTAGGTACATAATTGATGTTAGATAACACATTTGCAAAGTTGGGATTTATTGGAAAAACAAAGGAAACTCTGGCAAAATTTCTAGAAATTGGCAGAAATTAGGTGAACTTTGGGAGAGCATATCTCCCTCCAAAGAGGTCCGATAGGGACTTTCCATACTCCATTTTAAAGCTTGAGATGTCTTCTACCTTGTGTTAAAATTTGAAAATTTTCTGAATTGCACGTCATCCCGTAGAAGGCAAAGAGCACAAACTGCTCATATGGCCACTGCACTTGTGGCTGTTCTGGTGCGAGTTTGGAAATTTTATTCCCGCTTCGTTTATTGGTCAAATTAGGTGCATGATATGTCAAATTGAAGCTTGAGATGTCTAGTTTACTGTATAAAATTTTTAGAGCAATTGATTGAGTGAATTGTCCAAAATAATTGATAGAGGAAAGGCTGTGTGGATCCGGTTTGTGGTTGGCTGGCAGATTTGCTCGTCCAGAGCAAACGAGAACTTTATGACTCGTGTGATAGCTTCCTAGAAAGGTAATTAAGTCTTGAATAACATACTAAAAGATGAGAGGTTCGAAGCATGCGGTTTGTACGCAAAAATTAAAAGACCGAACCATGTTCGGATAGGTAGAAAACGTAAAAGTGAGATTTTAGCTAAGTGGGTTTCTGGGAACCCCTTAGTGACTTGAGGGAAGTATTTTATGATATATAGATGGTTTAAATAATTATTCCGCAAAGATTTTATAGTTACGGTCACAGCTTTTATTTATTACGCTTTAGTATTGTTTTAAATGCTCGCGTAATAAAACGGAAAAAGTTTACTCACATTTTTATAAATGAATTGTTGTGATTGTAACTGCGCTTAATATCATAATTAATGTTAACAATACCAGTGTACAACGGGCTGTTACATTTTATGTTATCAGAGCCGTTTACTAGGAACTCTGATTATGTATGACTGTATTTTGTGTTGCATAGCTATCTGTGAACTATTTATGATTAATGTATATGTGATTCCTCAGTATGGGTCTGATCAGATCATTCCTTTGTGTTACATGTACAGATATCATTAGTAGGGCTCGAGGTCACCCTGGAACTCGTGGTGCAGGTCCTTTAGCACCAGATCCGGTTACTGCAGTTCTGAATGCTTTGCAGCGGAGACTGCTGCGAATAGGACAATGATTGAAAACCTAATGAAAAATAATCAGGATATGATGCATGCCTTCATTACTGAGATGAGGGTTGATAGAGCTAGACATAGGAGGGATGATTCTCCTCCACATACGGCTACGGTGACTCCTAAACCTACGCCATCTGGTACACCTCATCCCGAGGGGAGTGGGGCTAGTCATCATTCTAGCGAGGCTAGTCGCCATACTACTGATCCTACATATATCCCAGAGCCTTCTGTTGATCCGACTGTTGTTTGCTCAGTCCTCTAGGGTTACTAAGCAGTTATTTGCTGGTACTGATTTGCAGAGGCTCAATTCATTCAGGAAACACAAGCCACCAGTATTTCAGGGGTCGAGGGACTCGAAGGAAGTTACTACCTGGTTGATGGGGATGGAGAAAATATTTCAGGTAATGAGGTGTCAGGATCACCAGAGACTGATGTATTCTGTTTACATGCTTGAGGGAGATGCCCACGAGAGATGGTACAACGCATCTCGCTCGTTCACTATTCAGGGAGAGGAATTGACATGGACTCTATTTGAGAGGTTATTTCATGAGAAGTATTTTCCCAGGGATGTCCGGGAAGGTAAACAGGGTGATTTTGAGAAATTGGTACAAGGTACCATGTCTGTTGATGCTTATCTGGCCAAGTTTAATGAATTGTTCAAGTTCACAAATTATGGGGGTGTTCTACCTACCCCGAAATTCTTATCTGCTAAATTTTAGAGGGGCCTAAATGAGAAAATTGCAAAGAGGATGTCTAATACTGCTGTTAGAAATTTTGCTGATCTGGTGACTCAGTGTAAAATGGTTGAGACCGTGTATGGCAGGTATCTGAAATCTGGTTCTTCAAGGGAGCAGGAAATGAAGAGGACATCTGGTCCTTCTGGAAACAATAATAGAGGTGGCTACCATAAAAAATAATAATAGAGTAGGGGTTGCAGGTAAGGCAGTCTTCTGGTCTATTCAAGAAGGGTGGTGGTCAGAGGAGTGGGTTTAATGACAGCAATTTTGCTCCTCAATGTGATAAATGCAAGAGGTATCATCGGGGTCCTTGTACTGCGGCTCCGAATTCTTGTTTAAAGTGTGGTAAGGTTGGACATTTTTCCAGGGAGTGCTATAGTAAAACTGGGCAGACTGCGAATCTGCATATAATGACCCTAATTTTGTGATCTTAAATTTGAGGGTAATTATGAGGACCTTATGGTCATAAGTAGAATGAGAATGAAATTCTAAGAATTTTGATACCCATATTGAGGGTATTATGCACAGATAAATTTTCATCTGTTAATTTTGACTGCTGACGTAATAACAGTCAGTAGAATAGCTCCAAATTAGCAAATTATAGTTAGAGAACTAATCTAATGATATAAACATCAAGAATCAGGTTAGGATATAATTCGATGAAGATTGATACACATAACGGGGTATTTTTCAAAAGTTACTTTTGCCGGATATTTTGTACTGCTGTAGCAGCAGCCGGTAGAATCCCGGAACGGGAAAAAAGATGAGAAAATGGAAATAAATACCAATATATGCCTAACAAGTCATAATTAGACCAAAAATGTTAAAGTTAGAGTCTTGGGTGTTTCAGGGTAGAAATTTGATAACCGTTCAGAGAAAAATTACACCGGGTGTCATTAAATGACAGAAAGTCACTTAATGACATGGCGAAAATCCTAAAAATATAAGAAGACTCTTCCCCTTCCCTTCCCATCAGCAGCCAACTTCACTCTCTCTACCTTGGAGGTTTTCAAATTTTCTCCACCTTCTCTCTAAGATCCACCACCTAAACTTCATTAAAATCCAAAACACTATTCACCAAAGTTGTTCCCCTCATCATCCTCTTCAATAATATCCTATTTTTATTTTGAAAAGCCAAATTTTCATGGTGGAAACCTTCCCATACAGCAGCGATTTTGGAGCTTCTCCATGCCATGGAGATGTTATGTTGAGTTCTCTTGGAAGAACACTCCTTGGTGCTTGTTTTCTTGAGTCTAGTGTAAGTTTCTTACATTTTCTTCTTGAAAAACCCTACCTTTTCTCTTTTAAATTCATGTTCTTGGTTCTAAATCCTTGAATATTTCATGAAGGTGGGTTCTTGGTAAAAAAGAAGCATTCTTGGTAAGTAAAAGTTGGATCTTGATCTAAAGGAGCCATCTTGGAGAGGTAAGGCTTGAATCCATGGAAAAGATGAATCCAAACCCTTCTTCCTCCCACTTTCCATTTTGTCCATAATAATTATATGTTGATAATGATGTTGTAAATTATTAAAAATGGGGTCTTGATGGTTAAATGTGTGGTAGAGGTTTAAAACTCAAGAAAGATGAACACTTGTAAGAAAAAGTGTCACCTTTGGCTTGTGTGTGAGTTGTTTTTGATGTGGATGAACTAAGAAACCTAAAAACTCCATGCTTTGATTCTTCCCTCTTCATTAATTGATTAATTAAATCTTAAACACATTTAAGGCTAAGTAACCAGTTTTTAAGAAAAATTGGGGAGAGAATATCTCCCTCCACAGAGGTCATATAGGGCTTTGCCTTATATCAAATTGAAGCTTGAGATGTTAGCTATGTGGTGTCAACATTTGGTATCAATTGAAGATGTATTCCTTTCTGTATGTTCGTTTGAGTGAGGACTGCACAGGGAGGCCATGTGGAGGGGCGTTGTACATGGCTGCAACTTCCACGAATTGTTTCTTCCTCTGTACTTACTCAAATTAGGCTAATAATATGTAGAATTAAAGATAAAGGTGTATAGTTGTCTAAATAGAAATCTGAGAGCAATTGGTTTAGGATATTTTCCAGAGTCGCAGAAATGGTAAAGGATGTTTAGGGCTCTGTTCGGAGTTGGCAAACAGCTTTGCTTGTCCAACTTCAAATGGTGATAACCGGAGGTAGGAAACTCCAAATGAGGCATGTGATACCTTGTTGGAAAGGTAATTGAGTCTATATTAACATACTAAAAGATTTAATTTTATAACAAGTGAGTTACGCTCAGTGACTAGAAAACAGAAGCATGTACAGTTATGGGAAAACCGTAAAAGTGATATTTAAGCTAAGTGGGCTTAGCGGAACCCTTAGTAACTTATAATAATAATAAATATGGCTTGGATGAGTTGAAAATAATCTAAGTTAACTAAGTGAGCCTTGCATGTGATTCTAAGTTATGTAATTAATTGAAGATTTAGGTAGCTTGTAATAATGCACTAAAATACGTAATTATGTAATAATTGGTCTAGACTTGTAGTGGGCATATTATTGGCATATGAGTATGAAAAGTGAAATCATTAAATGAATAATTCGTGGATATGACTTGATTAATTAATATGTAATTAATGATGTGAATGGTTCCTACTCTAGGTGTGCCTAGAGAACCGTACACTTGAGGATTTTGTTGGAGCATACGTATACTATTGGAGTGTGGGCTTGTGCTAAGCTCCCTGAGGTAAGCTCCTAGTTCTAGTTGACTCCTCTCTCTTGTGGCCCCACCATGATGGTGGGCATTATGGTTATATTGTATGAAAGTATATGGTATGATATATATGTGCATTCATTCACATTGATATAGTTGTTATATGATCTTGATGTTATGATGTTGCACTGATGATATATGTTATGAGGATCCTGGCCAGTGACCATGGTATGTAGGCTGCCTATGACTCGACTCGACTCTGGGAGCTATTTCTTACTGAGGTTGTGTTGACTGTCTATGGCTTGACCCTGGAAGTCACACATGTGTAACCGTCTATGGCTTTGACCCTGGGGTTACACAAGGATGATATGATGATGTTATGTTTTTGCTGTATTTTTGTATTATATGTTTTATATTTGACTTGTCATGCAGGAAGTAGGCTCAGGGGATTAGAGGATCCTCTATGAACCTTGAGCTTACTGAGATGTTGTTATCTCACCCCGTTTGGGGACATCATTTCAGGTACACAGAGTAGTGGTGATGCTTCTAGGGGCAAGGCCCCCGCATTGGAGTAGATGATGATGCAGTTGATGATTTTATATTATGTTTAGATTTGATGTAAGCATGTAGACTTGTTAACATGCTGAATTATTTTATGGAGATTATTGTATGTGTTTATTTAGGCTCATGATTGTATCCTTAGAGCTATGGATTAATTACTGATGTTTTTATAATTTGAATTAATATAGACTTGATGTATGCATTCAGTTAATTTGGGCATGGAGCCTTCTTGTTTGTATTGACCCATTGAGGGGATTGCAGTCCGTGTGGGACTTGCAAGCTGTCTGTTTAAATTATTATATTTATCAAGTTAACTGTATGTGTGGGACTTGGTTCCCAATTATCCAAAATACAGCTGTTATGCTGTCCGTGAGACTCCGTCAGGAATGACACTTGATGTCATATCTTGATGGTCAATGACCACTACTACTGGCTCATGGGATTAATTACTAGATGTATGTTTAGATTTACGCTTTCGCAGTATCTCACGTGAACGTTTTTAGAAATATTTTTATAAAATGTTTTGGAAAAAGTTTACTCGTATTTTTATAAGATGTTTTATTTCTTTTCAAATAAAGTCTTCCGCTGTGAATGTTAAATATCATGTATGTTGGCAACCGGAGTACTACGGGATGTTACACTGCAGACTTTTCCATCTGCTCCTATGGTTGGACGCGTATATACTACTAATGCGCAGCAGACTGAAAAGGCACTGAATCTGGTTAAATGTATAATTTTCATCTCTAATACTGATTTATATGTTTTGTTTAATTTGGGAGAGACGCATTCGCTCGTGGCTGAATATGTTGCTAAGGGGTTGGGTTTAAGAGTAACACAGATGATTCCCGCTATGCGTATTACTACTGCTATAGGAGATGTTAGTGATTCCTCTTTTATTTATAAAGAGGTTGGGTTTGTCTACGAAGGCAGGGGTTACACTATTGATTTAATTATCTTGCCCTTGCCTCTGTTAATTTGATTTTGGGTATGGATTGGTTGTCTCAAAACTGTGCAATGATTGATTGTTGCGGCAAGAGGTTGATATTATCTCACGAGAAGCCCTCGGTTTGTCCGTCTCCGTATCTGTCTGTCTGTCAAACTATTAAAGCCTTGAAGGCTGGTGATCTAGGTTACGTTTTCTTGGGTGGATTGGTTGGTGATATGGAGTTGGAGATTTCTAGTATTCCGGTGGTTAATGAATTTGTGGATGTATTTTTTGATGAGATACCGGAATTTCCACCTGAGAGAGAGATTGAGTTCTCGATTGACTTGTTGCTTGGTGTGGGGCCTATCTCTTTGCCTCTATACCGGATGTCGCCACTGGAGATGGCTGAGCTGAGAAAGCATATTGAAGAGTTATCTGCAAAGAACTTTATCAGGCTGAGTGTGTCCCCATGGGGAGCACCAGTAATATTTGTGTAAAGAAGGACGGTAACATGAGGTTGTGTACTGATTATCGGCAATTGAACAAAGTTACAATTAAGAACAAGTACCCATTGCTACGTATTGATGACTTGCTGGATCAGTTGAGGGGTGCTTGTGTATTTTCTAAGATTGATCTCCAGTCTGGATACCATCAGATCCGGATTAAGACGGAGGATGTGCCTAAAACGGCGTTTTGATCCAGATATGGACACTTTGAGTATCAGGTGATTCCTTTTGGGCTTTCTAATGCCCCGACGGTGTTCAAACACTATATGAATCGCATTTTTAAACCGTATTTGGACCAGTTTGTGATAGTGTTGATTGACGACATTCTGATTTATTCCAAAAGTAAAGAGGAGCATACAGAGCATCTGAGGACTGTATTGCAGGTGTTGAAAGATAAAGAGTTGTATGCTAAGCCATCTAAATGTGAATTCTAGCTATCTGAGGTGCAATTTCTGGGTCATATTATTTCTGCTAATGGTGTTGCGGTGGATCCGAGTAAGATTGAAACAGTAAGTGACTGGGAGTGACCTAAGACTGTGACTGAGATCAAGAGCTTTCTGGGCGTTGCTGGTTATGAAATTTTCTGTGTGGGATGAAATTTGTTGTGTTCAGTGATCACAAAAGCATGAAATATTTGTTTGATCAGAAAGAGCTGAACATGAGACAGCGAAGATGGGTGGAATTCTTAAAGGATTATGATTTTTAGTTGAAATACCATCCGGGTAAATCTAATGTGGTGGCAGATGCCTTGAGTAGGAAGTCTGTCAGCGTGTCCCAGCTGATGATGTGGGTTAATGAGATTATTGAACAGTTCCAGAATTTGAAAATAACGAGTTTCTTTGTAGGTAGAATGTCTGATATTCAGATGACTTAAATTGAGAATAAATTGCATGAGAAAATTAAAGAAACTCAGATAAAGAATGATAGTGCTAAATACTCAAAGGGCCAGAGTGGCATGTCTTTTAATGAACAATGGTTACTGTTATATCAAGGCAGGATTGTGGTGCCCAAGGAGCTTGCAGAGGAAGTTATGGTTGAGGCCCATACGGGTCAGTATGCTATCCACCCAGGTGCCACAAAAATGTATCAAGATTTGAAAGAGAAGTTCTGGTGGCCTGAGATGAAGAAGGATGTTGCTGAGTATGTGTCAAGGTGTTTGGTTTGTCAGAAAGTAAAGATAGAGTATCAGAAACCTGTTGGTTTACTTCAGCCACTGGATATACCTGAGTGGAAATGGAAGAGCATCTCTATGGATTTCGTTGTTGGGTTACCTCGGACTCAGGCTGGTTACGATTCAATTTGGGTTATTGTGGACAGGCTTACGAAGTCTGCACATTTTCTGCCAGTGCGAGTGGATTTCTCTACAAAGAAATTAGCAAAATTATATGTAAAGGAGATTGTAAGGCTCCACGAGATACCGGTTAGCATTGTCAGTGATCGGGACCCGAAATTTACTTCTCGCTTTTGAGGAGCCTTGTAGCAGGCTTTTGGCACTCAGCTCAGGCTGAGCACTGCGTATCACCCGCAGACTGATGGTCAGACTGAGAGGACCATACAGACACTTGAGGATATGCTGAGAGCTTGCACACTGGAGCAGGGTACTGCTTGAGACAGGTACATGTCATTGGTGGAATTCTCTTATAATAACAGTTTTCATTCCAGTCTGAGCATGGCACCATATGATTCATTGTATGGACGGAGATGTCGTACTCCTACTTGTTGGACTGAGGTAGGGGATAAAGAGAGATTTGGGCCAGATTTTGTGCAAGAAACTACAGTACAGATTGAAATGATCAGAGAAAAACTTAAACAGGCATAGAATCGGCAGAAAAGTTATTATGATAATAGACACAGACCGCTGGAATTTGAAGAAGGTGATCATGTATTTGTGCGGTTATCTCCGGTCATTAGCGTTGGCCATGCATTGGGTGTGAGGAAACTGAGTCCTCGGTTTATTGGGCCGTATCAGATAATAAAAAGAGAGGGATTAGTGGCCTATCAGCTAGCCTTGCCCCCACAGTTGTAGAATCTACACGATATTTTCTATGTATCGCAGCTGCGACGTTATGTTCCGGATGAATCACATGTGGTGATGCTGGATGATATTGAGATTCAGAATAATTTAAAGACTCTTGTAGGTCCTATCGATGTCCTCGATCGCAGTGAAAGGAGTCTGAGAAGCAAAAATATTCCAATGCTAAAGATTCAATGGGAAG
This sequence comes from Gastrolobium bilobum, assembly GCF_033153095.1. Classification (NCBI taxonomy): domain Eukaryota; kingdom Viridiplantae; phylum Streptophyta; class Magnoliopsida; order Fabales; family Fabaceae; genus Gastrolobium; species Gastrolobium bilobum. The sequence continues at coordinate 24,741 of NW_026896087.1, read as the reverse complement.
GACGTACACCTGAGGAGGCTACTTGGGAACAAGAGGATGAGATTCTCCGGCTGTATCCTGAGTTAGCGGACATATATGATTTAATTTAACGGAAAAAATTTCAAAAAGGAGGGGTGAATATAACATGTCACAGTTCTAAATTATATATTAATATATTAAAATAATTAAAGGGGAAGATTAGTAAAAATCCTGAAAATTAGGTCAAAATACAAAGGAAGGGTAAAACGATAATTAGCCAAACACGTAATCCTAGGAAGGTAAAATTGAGTAGGAGGTCTCAAATGATAAAAATAACCCTGGAAATGGATTCAGAACGACAAATTGAGTGGTTAGGCAAGTTTCTGAAAATTCGGTGAATAGTGTTTTTATCTGGTAAAAATACTGCGGTACAGTTGCACCGTAAAGCGTGCCGCTTGAATTTTGCGCTCTAGGTTTGGATACAAGTTATAAATGGTATATAGGATTAGGAAATATGATTTCTGATGAAAATTGACGGAAATTAGTGAGTTTGGGGAAGCGTGCCTACGTCGCGCGTAACAGCTTAAAACTGCAATTTCTCCAAACGACCAGAAAACTCCGGATTCATCTGATCAAGGGTAATTAAAGAACAATGGTTAATGTTAAAAATTAGAGTTTCTAAATAAGTTATGAAATTATGGACGTTTAGTGGGATCGGAGAGAGTTCTGAATTAGTTTAAAATCGCATGAGGTGACGGTGGGCCCACCTCACTTAAGTCACTTATGTCCACATGTGATATTACTATTCATCATCACCATCACACCCTCTCTCTCTCAAACCTGCGCCCAACCCCCTCCACCATGGCCAAACCACTTTGATTTTTCTTTCTCCTTTAACTCAATCAAAACATCATCAAATCAAAAAAAGTTTGTCATGAAACTTGTTGGAAATCACCATTCAAACACAACCATGGTAGTCTTGAGCCATGAAACTCCCTAGATTTTGAGAAACCCCTCCCCCCAAACTCGCGGCCTTTTGGTGTAGATTTTCACTCATGGAGTTGTTTGGTTCTCCAATGCTTGGATATGTCTTGGAGGAGTCTTAGGCCTTGATTGTGGGTAAGTTTCCACACTTTTATTGGTTGAACTGGTTAATTCAATTTCATGAACCCTAGAGTCATTTTGTGTGATTGATGTAGTTAGAGAGCTCAAACAGAAATTGTGTATTAGATAAAAGTGGCTTAGAATGATGTTTTAGAGTGATAAATGCCATAAAAATTATTGAGGAATTGGATGATAACTTAGTGGATTTTGTGTTGAAATGCCATGACTTTGTGAAGTTGATGGGTTATGTGATTGTGTAATTGAGTTGTTGGATGTTTGTATGAGTTAATTATAGGATTGTAAGATGTGTGGAGTAGTTGAATTAAATGGAATAACCCTTGGCGTGAGGCTATGGACAATTCGGCCATAGGGGGAAAATTGGGATTCGATGTTGTGAAATTCTGTGGTTGACATGTTGGGTTGTTAAATGGTGTTTAGAGGTGTGGTGTGATGAATGGATGCTTAGAAAATAAATGGAAAAATACTTGGATTGTGTTAGAATACACATTGAACCTAGAAGAGAATAAATAGACAAAATGATGTTGCGATAGTGTAGGATGGAAAGTAGGACCTAAAATGGTATTGTGGTAGCATTATAATACTAAAGAAAAATAAAAAGAAAATTTAAGAAAATATTTTGAAATTTAACGCTTGTTTGGTCGAACCTACCATGTGTAGGGGAGTAAATTTGACGTTTTGTGACTTTGGTGGATTTACCGTGTATTGATGATCCGTGTATGATCATTGTAGGTTGCCTCTCGCGAATTTGAACACTGAACCGTGAGCTCGGTGGGTTGCCCTTGGTTCCAGACCAAAGTGATTGTGGTAAGTACTCTTGAACCATGCTTGTAGGCTTGATAACTTGCATGTGTTTGGTGAATGGAAATTGAATTGGAAATGTCCTATATGTAGGCATTTCTGTTTGTACCTAGCTTGGGACGTATTGCATTGGAGCTGTGGAAGAGGAGATTATACAGGTAATCCCTTGGTACTGGGGTTTAATCCTCGTGTGTGTTCCACCATGTCCGTTAAGGGTAATGGTAGGAAATGTATGTGAATAATATAGAATAACATGTTCATGCATATTGTATGCGTTGTGGTACATAGGATGTACCGTGTCTATGGCCAGTAGACTGTTTGCCTTCGGGCGTTACGGACTTCCACTGGATAGGTCTCCGTGAGAGAGTTCCAGTTGACCTGGGGTCGTGGTGTGTGATCCGTAGAGGAGCACACTAGGAAGTCTCGGGTGGTTATGGATGGAGGACACCTTGGATGATGTTTTGGGAACACTCCTTGGTTTGAAACCCGTAGGTTATATGTCGAGGCCAATAGGCTGGACATTGAATGGCTTTGGCATTGACCATTCTAGCTTCGTCGTATTTTGTTTCCCTATGCTTCCCTAGTTCACTAAATCCCTTGCTTTATCCCGTTTTCAGATGTTAAGTTATATTTTTTATATGTATCGCAGTGAGCCATGAGGTGGAGTATTCTCCAGAACCTCTGGGTTACTAAGATATATCTGTATATCTCACCCCGCTTTGGGGACTTTATTTCAGGTGGTAGCAGTGGTGTTGGGGCGGCGGGCAAAAAGCCCGTAGGTTGAACATGAGGACTTTTACTTATTTTGCATTTTGGTGACCATTGGGCTAGGCTAGACTTAAGGCATGAACATTGTATATGGGTTGAGATTTATGTATATTGTCATATTTGTTCATGCCATCTTTTGCCTAAGTCTTGTTGTATATTCGTTATCCTTTATTTTGTGGTCTAATTCATTATGTTGTATTTTGGAGAATTAATGGCATTATGATTTACATTGGAAAATTGTAATTTGCAATATTGGACCTTGTGTATTATTGAGGATGATGTATGATGAAAGGGCAATAGGCCTACTTTAGTTGATATTTGTGTGTATGTGGAAAGAATGCATGCAAATGGGCTAAGGTGATTGAAATATTTTAAGTTTTGAAAATGTAAGTAATGTGATGTAAATTGAGTAATTGGATATAAACTGTGAAGGGTTGTAAGAGCACCAAGACATTGTTGGTCCTTGTGTGCCACCCATGATTATTAGGTACATATTTGAGGTTAGATAACACATTTGCAAAGTTGGGATTTATTGGAAAAACAAAGAAAACTCTGGCGAAATTTCTAGAAATTGGCAGAAATTAGGTGAACTTTGGGAGAGCATATCTCCCTCCAAAGAGGTCCGTTAGGGACGTTCCATACTCCGTTTTAAATCTTGAGATGTATTCTACCTTGTGTTAAAACTTGAGAATTTTCTAGGATGCACGTCGGCCTGTAGAAGGCAGAGAGCACGGACTGCTCATATGGCCACTGCACTTGTGGCTGTTCTGGTGCGAGTTTGGGAATTTTAATCCTGCTTCGTTTCTTGGTTAAATTAGGTGTATGATAAGTCAAATTGAAGCTTCACGTGTCTAGTTTATTGTATAAAAATGTTAGAGCAATTGCTTGAGTGGAGTTTCCATAATAATTGATAGAGTGAAGGCTGTTTGGAGCCAGTTTGAGGTTGGCTGGCAGATTTGCTTGTCCAACTTCAAACGGCGATATCCGGAGCAAACGAGAATTTTATGATTCGTGTGATAGCTTCCTTGAAAGGTAATTAAGACTAGAATATAATACTAAAAGATGAGAGGTTTAGCTAATTGGTAGAACGGCATGCGGAAGGTAGAAAACGTAAAAGTGAAATTTTAGCTAATTGGGTTTATGGGAACCCCTTAGTGACTTGAGAGAAGTATTTTATGATATATAGATGGTTTAAATAATTATTCCACAAAGAATTTACAGTTACGGTGACAGCTTTTATTTATTACGCTTTATTTTTGTTTTAAATGCTCGCGTAATAAAACGGAAAAAGTTTACTCGCATTTTTATAAATGAATTGCTGTAATTGTAACTGCGCTTAATATCATAATTAATGTTAACAATACCGGAGTACAACGAGATGTTACATAATCTACCCCTAACAATTCACTACTCATTTTATCACTTACACAAGATCTAATGTATGCATTAGGCCCTTCCATCATGCATATTCATTATGTAATGCATCAATTACAACATTTCCCAATATCATAGCCATTTTACACATCAAATGGTCCATTTACAACACAAGTCTTCCAATGGCTCAAAATACAAAATATGTGGCCATGGACAAGTCTCATGCTCACCCAAATACAAATATAAACAAGAGGCATAAATGTACATCAACTACCTAGACTTAGAATCTAGTCATGAACACTACAAAAGCTTGGAAATCTCAACATGCAATATGTTCATGATCTAAGTCTAATATGCTAAATGTCATACTATGTGCATCAAATAAACTCCTCCAAAATTTCATGCTATCCATATGCACATCATGATCTATCTCCACCACTAAGCGGGCCTCTTGCCCAAAGCTCCTCCATGCTCACTATAGCCTGAAATGATGTCCTCAAACGCGGAGTGAGATATACAAATATATCTCAGTAAACCAAGGGTACTAGAGGATCACTCCACCCCATGGCTCACTCAATGTGCAACAATAACATCATGTAAAATGCATAACATACAAAACACAAACAACTGGGCACAAATCCAAGAACATCCACATAAGGATTCCGTTCAAGGACCCTATCATATAACTCCGGGAAGCTTCCTGGTGCCTCTCTCATGGAAGAGACGACCCCATGGAAAAACCCAACTAGAACTCCTCATAAGCCCTATCCAGCGGAAGTCCCACGTTTGGATCATCCTGGTGCCGCTCCCAGAGTCGGCCCCACGGCAAAACCCGACCAGAATCCCCAAAGGATATCTCCAGCGGAAGTCCAAACCACACATATCTACTGGCCAGAGATCACAAAATCTCACACACAACATGCTCCAAGCATGTCACACAATCAAGCAATAATGCATGAACATACATATTCACACAATTCCAAAAGCACAAAATCCAACCACAACCTTCCACTAGGTGTGGTGGAGCACACAAGGGATTAAAACCCAAGTTCCAAAGGTGTACCTCAACTCCAAGCACAATGCTCCAAAATGTAAGCTCCAAGCTTAGTCCGTGTCTATCGCTTCCGTTAGAGGCAACCTATATGATCAACAACAATGACCATCAATCAATTGCAAACAATTCATCAATTTCACAAGACTTATAACTAATTATAGCCATTTAGGCCTAATGGCCCTTTCCCGTTTAATTCAATTACCTTAACTACTTGAATCATCAAAGTAATTCACCAACCCACCAATTATACATTAAATCATCAACTATTGCCTAAACCATATTTTCACCTCATTTTTTCTCCAACCATATTATGGTTCGAATTTCTCAAAGGAGTACCTCCTAAGGTTTTCAACTCAATTCCATCCTTATACACATCATACAATCATGTAATTACTTCATCCCAATGATCCACAACTCAACTTACACACTCCTACACATGGCGATTTCATGAACTCATGCATCACACTCCAAAATTTCCTAAGTTATAAAGTTACAAATCACCATAAATTTTATTGCATCAATCATCATCATTTATCATTCTAAGCATTTAATTCCAAAGGAGAAACATCATTAAAAGCCCCCAACTATATCAACCAATCAACACCTAACCAAACATTCATACATTTTATGATTTCCAAATTAACCCAGTGAAGTTGTGAATACTTACTACCAATGGACTCCCAAGGACCCAAGGAGTGGTTTCCAAGAACCAATGCTTGAATTTCAAGCCCTCAAGCTCCCACACACCCCTAGGTCGAAATATAGAGAGGGAGGAACAACTCTTCACACACTACACCCCACAAGATGCTCTCAAGAAGAAAGTCACTCACAAGAGGATGGGTAACAATTTTGTAGTTGGAAGTTTTCCCAAAAAGTGTCTAGAAATGGAGATAAAATTTTCAAAGAACCAAACCCCTTTCCATGGATGAGAGCTCAACAATGAAAGAGGAGGAAGGAGAGAGAAAATGCTAAAGTTGTGTCTCACTTTGTCCAAATGTCACTTAAGTCACTTAAAGTGGGTCCCACATGCCACTTACTTTCTTAAATCACCTAATTTAACCCACAAATTCATAACCTACATATTTTTCTCGTTCATGTCATATTTTTACTTCCTAAAAATTTTGATCATAATTTCCCGTTTAACAGTACAATTATACCGCAATATTTTACACCGGTAAATCACTATTCATCAAATTTTCCGAAACTTGCTTAACCACTCGATTTTTCGTCCTGAATCCATTTCCGGCATTATTTTTATGATTTGAGACCTTCTACTCGATTTTTCCTGCTAGGGATACGTGTTTGGTAAATTACCATTTTACCCTTTTGTACTTACTTTGGCTCTAATTTCAGGATTTTTACTAATCCTACCTTTTATTCAACATTATCACTTATAATTATACATTTAGAATTACAAGGTGTTATATTCACCCCTCCTTTTAGAAATTTTGTCCGCAAAATTAAATTATACATGTCCGCTAACTCAGGATACAGCCGGAGAATCGCATCCTCCCGTTCCCAAGTAGCTTTCTCAGGTGTGTGGCCTTCCCACTGGATCTTCAACATGGGAATAATTTTACTTCTCAGCCTCTTTTCGCTGCGGTATAGTATTTCAATGGAACCAATGAGAGTTTTTAAGTTCTCCCGGATTTCAATCTCTGGTGGCCTAGGATGAAAAAGGATGTTGCGGAGTATGTAACAAGGTGTTTAATTTTTTAGAAAGTAAAGATAGAGCATCAGAAACTTGATGATTTACTTAGCCACTAGATATACCAGAGTGGAAATGGGAGAGCATCTCTATGGATTTTGTTGATGGGTTGCCTCGGACTCAGGCTAGATACGATTCGATTTGGGTTATTGTGGATAGACTTACAATGTCTGCACATTTTCTGCCAGTGCAAGTGGATTTCTCTACGGAGAAATTAGCAAAACTCTATGCGAATAAGATTGTAAGGCTCCACGGGATTCCGATTAGTATTGTGAATGATCAGGACCCGAAGTTTACTTCACGTTTTTGGGGAGCTTTACAGCAGGCTTTTGGCACTCAGCTCAGAATGAGCACTGCGTATCGCCCGCAGACTGATGGTCAGACTGAAAGAACCATACAAACAGTTGAGGATATGCTGAGAGCTTGCATACTGGAGCAGGGTACTGCTTGGGACAAGTACTTGTCATTGGTGGAATTCTCTTATAATAACAGTTTTCATTCCAGTCTGGGCATGGCACCATATGAGGCATTGTATGGACGGAGATGTCGTACTCCTACTTGTTGGACTGAGGTAGGTGATAAAGAGAGATTTGGTCTGGATTTTGTGTAAGAAACTACAGTGCAAATTGAAATGATCAGAGAAAAATTAAAACAAGCACAGAATCAGCAGAAAAGCTATTATGACAATAAGCACAGACCGCTAGAATTTGAAGAAGGTGACCATGTATTTGTGCGGTTATCTCCGGTCACGGGTGTTGGCCGTGCATTGGGTGTGAGGAAGCTGAGTCCTTGATTCATTTGGTCGTATCAAATTATGAAAAGAGTAGGATTGGTGGCCTATCAGCTTGCCTTACCCTCACACTTGTCAAATCTACATGATGTTTTTCATGTGTCGCAGTTGCGACGTTATGTTCCGGATAAATCACATGTGGTGATACCGGATGATATTGAAATTTGGGAGAACTTGAAGACTCCCATTGGTCCTATAGAAGTACTGGACTGCAGTGAAAAGAGGATAAGAAACAAAGTAATTCTAATGTTAAAGATTCAACGGGAAGGTCGTACACCTGAGGAGGCTACTTGAGAACGGGAGGATGAGATTCTCTGGCTGTATCTTGAGTTGGCGGAAATATATGACTTAATTTTGCGGACAAAATTTCAAAAAGGAGGGGTGAATATAACACTTCGTATTTTGTAAATGTATTATTATATATGAAAATGTGTTTTAAAGGGTAGGATTAGTGAAAATCCTGAAATTAGGGTCAAATTGCATAAGAAAGGTATAATGGTAATTTACCAAACACGTAACCCTTGGAAAGAAAACTGAGTAGGAGGTCTCAAATGAGAAAAAGAACACTGGAAATGGATTCAGAATGAAAAATCGAGTGGATAGACAAGTTTCTGCAAATTTGATGAATAGTAATTTTACAGGTGTAAAATACTGCGATATAATTGTACTGATAAGTGCGAAAATATGATCAGTATTTCTATGAAGTAAAAATATGACGTGAACGAGAAAAGTACGTAGGTTATGAATTTGTGGGGTATAATGGATGATTTAAGAAAGTTAAGTGACATGTGGGACCCACTTTACGTGACTTAAGTGGCATATAGGCTTGAAATCAGAATTGGATCATATTCTCTCTCCTATTTCTCTTCTCCACCGTCGACCTACACCATGGTTGTGGGGTTTGAAGTTTTATTTTGAATTCCAACTCTTTTTCTAGCCAATTTTGAGAGAAACTCGCAACTACAAAGTTGTTCCCTTTGATCTTGTGAGTGACTTTCATGTAGAGTGCACCTTGTGGGGATCCTTGTGTGAGAAGAAATCCTCCAAAATCAGCCATGAAATTTGGGGATTTTTGGGAGATTTTGGTGCTTTCTTGTGTTGATTGGTTGGTTGGAGAATTATTTCCTTAGACCCTAGGAAGCTATTGGTGGTAAGTTTTCACACTCTCTTTGAGTTTTCCATGAGATCATAAAATGGTGAGGATTTTGATTATGTATGATGAGTTGTGGTAGTTAGGAGTATTAAATGGTATGTCTCCCTTGGAATTTAATGCTTAGAATGATAAATGATGATGATTGATGCAATAAAAATTATAGTGATTTGTAAATTTGTAACTTAGGAAATTTTGTGATGAGATTTCAATACTTTGTGAATTGGTATGATGATATGATTGAATAATTGAGTTGTGGAGCATTGGCATGAGTTAATTATAGGATTGTATGATATATGTAAGTGTTGATTTGGATTGAAAACCTCGGAGCATGATTCCATGTGGAATTCGACTTATAGGGTGTTTGGAGGAAAAATGATGTGAAAAATATTGTACAATTAATGGTTGATGCTTTGATGCATAGAATAGTGGATTGGTGAATTAGTTTGATGACTAAAAAGATTGAGGTAGTTGAATTAAATGTAAGATGGCCATTGGGCCTAAGTAGTTATGTTTAAGTATTATTGTTGTGAATTGAATTGATTGTATGCAAGTGTTGATGATATTGGTTAATTGATGAATATAGGTTTCCTCTCACTGAACCAATAGAAGTGGAATAAACTTGGAGCTAACATGGAAGGGCATTGCTTACAGAGTTGAGGTAAACTCTTGGTACTTGGGTTTTATCCCTCGTGTGTTCCACCACACCTACTGAAAGGTAGTGGTTGGATTGTGTGCTCTTTGACTTGTATGAAATGTATGTTCATGCATGATTGCGTGATTGTGTGACATATCTGTGATCTCTGGCCAGTAGATGTGTGTGGTTTGGACTTCCGCTGGAGATATCCCTTTGGGGGATTCCGGTTGGGTTTTGCCGTGGGGCCGACTCTGGGAGCGATACCAGGATAATCCAAACGTGGGACTTCCGCTAGATAGGTCTCTTGAGGAGTTCCAGTTGGGTTTTGCCATGGGGTCGTCTCATTCATGGAAGAGGCACCAGGAAGCTTCCCAGGCGTTATATGATGGGGTCCTTGAACATAATCCTTGTGTGGATGTTCTTGGATATGAGCCCAGTGTGATGTGATTTTGTATGTTATGCATTTTATATGATGATCATTGTATGCAACATTGAGTGAGCCATGGGGTGGAGTGATCCTCTAGTATCCTTGGTTTACTGAGATATATTTGTATATCTCACCCTGCGTTTGGGGACATTATTTCAGGTTATGGTGACTATGGAGGATCTCCTTAAGACAATTTGCCCCCTCACTGATGCCCAAGGTTGATGGACACTTGTCTCCTAGGATAGAACGGATTTCGTCTGAAGAATGGTGGCACTACCAATCAACAGCCCAAACGAACACAATTGAATGCCAGAGGAAATCACACCGGAGTACGAAAAAGGAATATGCAAAACAGGAAGGAGAAAAATTCCGGCAGAGTTTCGGTGCAGAAAAATTGGATAAATTTCTGAAGGTGTCAGTGTCTATTTATAGACACTGACCGGTCATGATGAGCAGTTGCCGGCGGCGAACGGGTACGACCTGTGACCGTTCCGATGAACAGGTACAACTGGTGACTGGTTCGGGGAGCAGACACAACCGATGATCGATTCACGAAAGGGAAGAACCGGTTCGGTTCAAAATTGCTCAAAAAACTGCGGGTAGAGACGTTTGGGTTCGAAATTTGGAGGGAAGCAACGGATAAATTTTTGGGACAAAATATTAAAAATAATTATTTTTATTACACACAACCGAGCCGAGCCTGTCGGACGGCGGCGGCGCGCGTGGGTTGTGGACCAAAGCCCACCTAGCTCCTCCCCCTCCACAAAATATGTAGTGACCCAAAGGGCCAATCTAGGAGAGTGAGGTGGGAGCTTATAAACTCTCATACTTCCTACTATTTGTCCAATGTGGGACTTTGTTAAAAACCCACTCACCTCTTCAACTTCCCTCTTCTCTTTCCTATATTAACACACTTCTTATTCATAACCAATAGATCATTGTTCATTAATTCCAACACTTTTGAATTTACCTAGTAAATACCTCCAATACTAGGGGAAAAGGGTATAAACTCAAAGTCCACCATGGTTCAAAAAATATTGTTAAAGATCAAAATTAATTTTACACCTCCAAGTTTGCACATTAATTGGTGCCCTATTTTATACATGAGTCAAAGCTCTAATATATGATATGAACTACTTCTTTCTTTCTTAAGAGCCTTTGACAAAATCAAATGGCATGCCATCGTAAACTTTAATCTTCAAATCAGTGAATACTATTTAGAGATATTTAATTATGAGTAGGGTTATATTGACAATTTTTTTTTTCAAACTTACAAACTACATTATGTCTGATCGATAATACTCTACTCAAGAGTATATTATCGGTCATACATAATATAATTTGTAAAAGTTTACAAATAAAAAATTTGTAAATATAATATTCTCCTTTAACTATTTATGTTTTCTTTCATCTTTATTGAACCCCACAAAACAAAAGGTAATAGCCTAAAATTAAGTTGACCTTAGAAACAAACCAAAACGGCTCTATGATGTATTAATATGCAAATGAGTCAAACCCCCCGGACAAAACAAAAGGTAATAGCCTCAAATTAAGTTGACCTTAGAAACAAACCAAAACGGCTCTATGATGTCTTAATATACAAATGATTCACCCCCCCCCCCCCCCCCCCCCCCCCGACCTTTTCTCTCTGTCTAAAAAACAACAATCTCGATACTATGAGTTTTTCCTGTATAATTTGCACAGATTTTTGTCTTTGTATTCTTGTAAACAAACATGCAAGCACTCAAACACTCATCCGACAATTTACTAGTAAACCAATTAAACGTCTCTATCATAAATACTTCTCGTCTTCATACTTCCCCAAATGCTTTTCTATTTTTCATATTCTTTAATTTAATTCTTCATTTATTTTGAATTCTAACAAAAAAGGTATATCTTTTATCTCACCTAAAAAAAAAAAAATCCCAATGAAATAAGAGAGAAAAAGGGACCTACCTACTTCCTTAAGTATGCAGCATGAATCTTGTCTCCAGCTTTTATATATATATATATATAGAGGCAGGATATTTTTACACCGATATAAGAGTTAGAAGTCTTACACTCAATCTTGATCATTGATCCACTTGTATTCAATGGTTTACATTATTGGAAAATTTGAGCCTTTAGATATAAGTGGGATCAACAGAAGTCTTACACTCAATCTTGACCATTGATCCACTTGTATCAAATGGTTTACATTATTGGAAAATTTGAGCCTTTAGATATAAGTGGGATCAACAGACAAGATTAAGAGTGTAACTTACACTTGTGTAAAATGATCCTAACCCATATATATATATATATATATATATATATATATATATATATATATATATATATATAAGGAAAAATATGTGTCATTTTAAAGAATGTAAAGTTGTGTCATTTTAAGATAGAGAAAGAGATAAATAAAAGAGGAGAGAGTTGACAAAAAAAATAAAGATATAAGTCTCATCTCTTTATGAAAATAAAAGGATATAAGTTGTGTCATTTATATATATATATATATATATATATATATATATATATATATATATTCTCATTTTCAAAAGCTATTTTGACTTTGGAGGCAATATATTGTTGGGAATGTCAATGAGTTGCAGAGTTCATTATCAAACACTTAATTATCATCTCACCCATATTTTCTTGCACATTTAATGTTATGAAATATCTAACAGAGTTTAGTATCAAACAATTCTGTTATGGGCATATATGAGATATTTATACTGTAGAAGGCTCAAGAAAGGGTAATAAAAAGAGGAAACTAAAGCGAATAAAGAAAAACATCTTTGTTGATCCTAATCCTAATGTGACAATTACGGACCTAACGTTTGGCTCCCAAGAGCAATTAAAGGTTCAGAATTTTATTATTCACAGATAAATTTTATAAATAAGAGATAAAATCTACATATATAGATACTCTCTCATATTGTTATATTGTCACTGTACACACCCAAACACACCATCCCCTTTGGCTAATTCGTTACTCTATACATAGTGAGTTGTACCTTCAAGAATATCTCCTCCATAGATATCAAATAAAGTACTTAGATACAAAATCAATATATTAGTCAATGACTAAACATCTATGTATCAAACACATAACTTCAATAAATTTGTAACAATATCCATAATAATGTCGACTGATCCAAATTTATTTGCAAACCACCCACACTAATTAGAAAGTCATAATATTTACGGAAAGACATTGTGGAAATATACAGGAATAAAACTCTACCCAATGGCAGAATTATTATTATTATTCTTGAATGAGTTTCTATATCGTTTTGGGCCATTTCTCGTCACCAACTTTGATCTCACCTTTTTCAGCTTTAAATTTGTTAGTTGAATTTGGCTATTTATTTTGGGTGCATATTTTCTTATGTTGTAGGATAGTAGGAGAGAAAAAAAGTAGAGATAAGTTAAATGTGGGTCCCACATTTTAAATTAAAAAAGAAAAGAAAAATTAATTGGCACGGAAAACGAATTTGTGTAGGAAAAAGTTCTTATCTCATGTAAAAGGAGATAATGATTTCCCATTTATTTTCTAACCAACTCTAAGTAATGCCATTAAATAAAAAAAGTCAGAATGCCAACCAACTCTCAGTTTTGTCACAGTCAGAATGCCAAAACGTGTGGTTATATATAACCTAACGAAAAATGAAATAATGAAGGCCAGACTCGGAAGCCCCCTTCCCCCTCAAAATTAAAAAAAAGAAAGTAATAAAAAAATGAAAATGATCCATTTACAATTATTTTTTACAAATTACATTAAATATGATCAGTCATACACTCTTAATTAGTGTATGACCGGTCATACATAATGTAGTTTATAAGAGTTTATAAACAAAAAATTTATGAATATAATCCTTCCCAGTAAAAATAAATAAAGAAAAAAACTACCCTAAAACAAAAATAGTTGTTTTAAGCTTATGAAGAATTCTTTCAATTTGCATATTAGTGTGATCATACAGGTCTTTCATTTTGAAATTTTAATTAATAAAAAGTCAAAATTTTGGAGCATAGTAGTTAATGGGGTAGTATTCAATCCTCATGGCCAAATTGGGTTTGGTTTAATGCTTTTTAATTTGGTCCGATTTCAGATCAATATATTTTCATCTGATTAACCTAACCATGCCAAACTAATTAATGACCAGGCCAAGTGAAGATCGGGTCAACCTAAGATTTACACAAAATGCATAAATTTAAACTTTATGCATAGATAATTCATAAGATTTTACAAGAAATTAAAACTAAAATATAATAATTTCAAAACAAATTAAATCACATAAAGTGTTATTATAGTATACATATGGTATTTTTGAAGTTAACATTTTTTTTTTATAATTTATCGTTAACCATTAAAAAATTTACAAATCTTAAAATATTATATAATATTGAATTGATCTGTTTGGCTAACCAAAAGTGTGACTCAAACTCATACTCAATCCATTTAACTTCAAACTAATTAAGATGGACTATTGGTTTGAGATGGATCTTGAGCAAATTCTTTATAAAACCTATTAAAGTGTGTGATCAAGCGTTAAGATGGTAAGAGGATATTAAAATGAGTAATATAATAGACAATTACTAGTTCAAATGATAGGAGATTGTTCCCCTTAATCGGAGGTATCGAATTTGAGCTCAAAAAATAAAGAAAATAATATGGAAAGAGTCGCCTCTTATAACGGGTACGACAATACTCGAATTGAATTAATTGAATAATTGAGAAACTAATGGATATATCCTAAGATGAGTAGTCTAAGATATCACATGCAAATTCAGTTTTTAGATTAAATTTAATAAAATAATTTTAACTTTAAAATACTTTTACATTTTCTTTATAGTGAATGAAGGTTAGCTCACATTATAACACCTCGTAGATTTAAAACATATAATTATAGTTAAAATAAGGATTAAAAGGGTATGACTAATGAAAATCCTGTGCTCTGGGTCAAAATACGTAAAAAAAGTAAAACGGTAAATTGACAAACACGTAACCCTAAATAGTAAAATATTAGTAGAAGGTATCAAATGGGAAAACTAACTCAGGATATGGATTCAGAACGAAAAATTGAGTGGTTAGACAAGTTTCTGGAAATTTGATGAATAACATATTTACCGTATGAAAATACAATAGTACAGTTGCACCGAAAAATGTGCAGAGTGAAATTTGAGCTATAGATTTGAATATAAGTTGGAAAAGGTACTTATGACTAAGAAATATGATTGTTGATTAGATTTGATGAAATTTAGGGTTTTTGGGGAAATGTGTCAACGATGCACATATCAGGTCAAAATAGTAATTTCACTGAATGATTGGAAAATTCCTGATTCATCTGTTCAAGGACATTTACAGGACTTTGGTGAATGTTAAATTTTGGATTTTATAAATAGTTTAGGAATTATTTGGAGATTAGTGGTTTAAGTGGGAGATTTGAAATAATTTGAATTAGGTGATGTGTCAAGTGGGACCCACCTAACTTAAACAACTAAAGCCACATGTACATTGCACTATTCAAGCACCATCTTCCCCTCCTTCTCCCTCATCAAACCGGCGCCATTGTGCTTGAAAGAGGGAAAATTTTGTTGCTTGATTTCACCATCAATTCCTCACCAAAACCCTTAAGATCCTACATGAAATTTTAAGTAAATCACTCAACAAATCCAACCCACACCTCCATAGCTCTTGAAACCCTCTAGATTTTGAGAAAATCCATACCCGTGGCTACGAATTTTGATGAGTTTTGTGTCCATGGAGTTGATTGCTTGGGTATTATTTGTGAAAGGAGCCTTTTATAGGCCATGAACATAAAAGAGGGAAAATTAAAATATTTTGTGCGGAAGAAGCAACCTTTGCCCACCCTCAATCATTTGCAATCCATGAATCATGCAATAGATATGTTAGAGGTTTAAAGTTGATACTTTTATTCGGATAACTATTGCTGATTAGATGTGTTCTTGATCAATTCTTCAGACTTGAAGAACACAAGTTCTCCGATGGAAATCCACACCACATTGTTGTCTTGTAACCCAATGTCCTTCAATGGAGGTTGCTAGACTCAAGAGAAGAACAGAAAGTGGGTGGTACCTTTGGTTATTCCAAGAGAGAGTGGGATAGCCGTCATACTGATGTGTGTGCTGGCTGCCTCATTAACCTAAGACTATGTCAAATCAGCACCTTCATCAAATCTCAACCTTATTGAGTAATTTTCTTAATTTTAATACAATCAATCCAATTGATTTGTTTCCCTAATTTCAGCCAATTAATTTAATTAACCAGTTTCATTAATTTTATCCAATCAATTGGATCAATCCAATTGATTGGTTTCCTAAATTTCAGCCAATTAATTTAATTAATTGGTTTCTTTAATTTTGGTCAATCAATCTAATTGATTTCTTTCCCCTATTTCAGGAAATTAATTTAATTAATTGATTTTCTTAATTTTGGTCAATCAATCTAATTGATTGGCTTCCTTTATTTTCTCCATCTTTATTAAATCTAATTTAATGACTATATTTAAATTCGAAATTCAAATTCGAAATTCGAAATTCAAAATTAATTTTATTTAAATTCAAATTTCAAATTTCAAATTCGAAATTAGAATTGAAATTATTTAAATTCAAATTTCAAATTCGAAATTCAAAATTAGAATTCAAATTAATTTTATTTAATTTAACATTTGAATTAATTAGGTTACATCAGGGATCAAGCAGAACTTGACCCATGATGTCACCTACTCTCTTGGCCCAATATGTGGGTTTTACCAACTTAGGCCCATTATGCCTTATTGGGCCTAAATCACATATGCTAGAATTCAAGACAACTTAAGGTGTTTGTGTGCGTCCCATCAGGCCCAACATAGCCACTGACATAAATGGGCTTGGGCCCTTTAGGCCCAATCCATCTAATGACAACACAGAGCACTAGCAATGCTTTATTGTCCCAGAGCTAGTTGAGTTCATAAAATGATCAACCTGTTATGATCAACCGTGTGAATTGTCATTTCGTCTCGATTATCCGTCCCATTGACTTAGGTCAAGGAAAACGTATCAACCTCTGCGGTCTAGTGTTAGCTTTTGCCGAAACAGGGAATCTTCCTTTATGGACTCTAAAGAGAGGGCCATCTCATGATTCCTTTACGATGCATAGATTACTGAGTCCCATAATGTCATCCCAGTTTCACTGGTCTGTGGATAACCTAATCTCTCAAAGAGATTGACGAATTCCTTCAGCTTGTGACACTAGCCCTGACTCCTTAGGGGATGCCCAAGAGTATACCTATGAGTCTCCATGTTTCAGGCATACAAGATATACAATCAAAGCAAGCCTTCCAGAGCACAGGTTTATATGACAGCGTCAGGTCTAAGCAATGACACACCCAAATAATAAGAGACATTACCTATTGATATTATCTGTGAGATTTTCTTGTAGTGTCTCTTTGTGGGTCAATTCAGTGCGAGTTATTCTCCAATAGGTCCACCCACGAGTCAGCTAAGACATCTCTATGTCTGTAGCTCACAAGGACTCTACTTTGCATCTCCATGTAAGTAGCTGAGCCGTGCTAGTCTTATTCGAGATCACCAATGCCCATGATCGGTATCTCTAGACTAGGAACGTATTTCTGGCAATGGACGTGTGGTGTTATTGAGTCCTCATGATCGTGATTCCCATCACAAATCCTCAATGTGACACTCATTCCATTCTAAGGGCTTTATTCAGTTACTAATATTTAATATTTGAGACATGCAATATGAAACAAAATAAAGAATGCTTTTATTCATAAAATTTATTCATAACAAATAAAGAAGTATATAGGTCCATCTGACTCTCAGATTGTCTCTAGGATATCTATATACTAATAATCTCCCACTTGGCCTAGAGCTAATCTGACCGAAATCTATATCTTAAAGCCTCATAATGACTATCACGTTTTCTCTAAGAAACTCCTTTTGTCAGAGAATCAGCTAGGTTATCATCTGTGGGAACATAGTCTATCTTTACATCCATCTTATCAATGATTTCTCTAATTAGGTGATATATGCGGAGAATGTATTTTGATCTTTGATGAGACTTGGGTTCCTTTGCCTGTGCAATAGCACCATTGTTAACACAATACAACTGTATGGGCTCACTAATGATGGGAACCACCCCAAGTTCAATGATGAACTTCTTGATCCACACTGCCTCCTTAGCTGCTTCTAAAGCTGCTATAAATTCAGCCTCTGTCGTTGAATCTATTGTAGTCTCCTGTTTGGAACTCTTCCAAGTCACTGCTCCACCATTTAAGGTGAATACGAACCCTGATTGTGATTTGCAATCATCTTTGTCACTTTGGAAGCTGGCATCAGTGAACCCTTTCACTGCTAGCTCATCAACTCCACCATAAACCAGAAAAATATCCTTAGTCCTTCTCAAGTACTTGAGGATGTTTTAACTGTTGTCCAGTGACCCTCTCCAGGGTCTACCTGGTACCTGCTCGTTATGCTTAAAGCATAAGAGACATATGGTCTTGTACAAATCATGGCATACATGATGGATCCGATAGCCGAAACGTATGGTATCTCACTCATGTGATCGTTCTCTTGTTGTGTCTTAGGACACATAGCCTTAGAAAGGTTCACGCCATGATTGACAGGAAGAAAACCCCTTTTCGACCCTTCCATACTAAATCTCCTTAGTATTTTGTCAATGTACGTAGATTGGGATAATCCCAGTAGCCTTTTAGTTATATCTCTATAGATCTTTATACCCAGAATATAGGTCGCTTCTCCCAAATCTTTCATGGTGAAGCTTTCAGAAAGCCACTCCTTAACTGTGGGGAGTGTAGGGATGTCATTCCCTATCAGCAGTATGTCATCCATATAAAGCACCAAAAAAATAACATTTCTCCCACTAACCTTCTTGTAAACACAAGCCTCATCCTTGTTCTTGATGAAACTGTTACTCCAAACAACCTCATCAAAACGAATGTTCCAACTCCGTGATGTTTGTTTTAGCACATATATTGACCTTTGAAGTTTGCACACTATATGCTCCTGGCATTTGGATTCAAAACCTTCAAGCAATGTCATATACACCTCCTCCTTCAAGAACCCATTCAAGAAGGCAGTCTTGACATCCATTTTCCAAATTTCATAATCATTATATGTTGCTATAGCTAGCATGATCCAAATAGATTTGACCATGACAACAGGTGAGAAAGTCTCGTCATAGTCAACTCCTTGTCTTTGATGATATCCTTTCACAACCAACCTAGCTTTATAGGTTTGAACGTTGCCATCTCTGCATCATCCTTTTTCTTAACGACCCATTTACATCCAATAGGAACCATTCCTTTTGGATGTGGAACCAAGGTCCATACCTGGTTTTGATGCATCGAGTCTATTTCAGACCTCATGGCTTTAAGCCATTTAGAGGAGTCAACATCCTTAACTGCCTCCTTATAGTTACAAGGTTCATCATCCTCAACGGTTTGTTGATTCTCAATCACATAACCGTACCTCCTAGGTTGTTGAATAACCCTAGTAAACCTATGAAGTTGTGTGTTTACTTCTCCATTGGAGAATGTTACATGTGGAGCAGACTCAGGTTCCTTAATCTGTTCTTGTGGGCTTTGAACTTCTTCAAGTTCAATTTTACTCTCACTAGCTCCTTGAGAAAGAAGATCCTTCTATAAGAACTCAGCATTCTTGGACACAAATACTTTGTGATCATCAAGTGAGTAAAAGTAGTATCCCTTAGTACCTTTGGGATACCCCACAAATAGATATTTAGTACTCTTAACACTAAGCTTATCTGATGTCAACATTTTGACATATGCCGGAGATCCCCAAACCTTGAGGTATCTCAAGTTTGGTCTCCTACCAGTCCATATCTCATATGGAGTGGTCTGAACAGATTTATAAGGTATCCTATTCAGAAGGTATATTGCAATGCTTAAGGCATACCCCCAAAATGATTTTGGGAGTTCTGTCTCACTCATCAAGGACCTAACCATATCCAATTAGGTCTGGTTCCTCCTTTCACATACACCATTTTGGTGTGGCGTGTAAGGCGTAGTAAACTATGAGAGAATCCCATTCTCCTTTAGATAATCTTGAAACTCATTGCTCAGATATTCGCCATCACGATCTGATCGTAATGTCTTAATCATCTTGCATCCTTGTTTCTCTACTTCACTCCTATACTCCTTGAACTTTTCAAAGGCCTCAAATTTATGTCTCATCAGATATACATACCCAAATCTTGACCTATCATTAGTAAAGGTAATAAAGTAGGAATATCCACCGCTAGCCTCGACAGACATTGGACCACATATATCAAAGTGAATGAGTCCTAATAACTCACTAGCCCTATGACTCTCAAGCCTTTTGGGCTTGGTCTGAGTCATTTTCCCAGCTAGACAAGACTTACAAGGTCCATAGGATTCTAAATACATGGAATCTAGGTATCCATTTGCATGTAGCCTAGACAGTCTTGTTTCGTTATATGTCATCCTCTACAATGACAAAGATAAGATTGATTATCTATCCTAGGTTGTTTCACATTCACATTGAGGACTTTATTTTTTATTTCTAGAACATATAAGCCATTTACCAAAGAAGCAGTAGCAAAAACAATATCATTCAAAATGATAGAAAATTCACCACTCTTAATAGTAAATATAAAACCATCTCGTTATAAACAAGAAATAGAAATAATGTTTCTAGAAATGTTAGGAACATAAAGAGAATTCTTCAAATGCAATATAAGGCCCGTAGGAAAAACAAGGTCAACATCTCTAATAGCCAATGCAGCAACTCTTGCTCCATTTTCAACTCGAAGATCCACCTCATTCTTGTCAAGCTTCCTCGGATTCCTAAGCACCTGTAAAATATTGCAAATGTGAGAACCACAACTGGTATCCAATACCCATGAAGCCGAGTTAGCATAAGAAAAATTAACCTCAATCATGTAAATACCTGAGGTAGAAGCATCACCATGCTTCTTTTCCATCACACCCTTGATGTAGTCAGGACAATTCCTCTTCCAATGGCCTTTCTTGTTACAATGGAAGCATTCAGCGTTATTTTTATCCTTGTCCTTACCTTTAGCCTTGCCCTTTTTCTTATTGGACTTTCCTTTGGGCTTAAGAGGATTGGGCTTCACAAGCTCTTTCCTTTTACCCTTATCCTTGGTCTTGGAAGACCCACCAATAAGAAGAGTTTGTGTCTTATCTTTTTTGATAAACACCTCAGCAGTAGTAAACATGCTTAACAATTCAGGCAGTGTAACATTCATCGAATGCATGTTATAGTTCATAATGAACACACTAAAAGAAGGAGGAAACGATGACAGAACTAAGTCATTAATTAATTCAGCATCCATTGTGAAGCCTAGACCCTCTAGCTTCTCAATGAGCGCTATCATCTTCAAGACATGGCTGTTAACAGACATGCCTTCAGTCATCTTGCATAGGAATAATTCTCTAGAGGTCTCATACCTCTCATACCTGCCCTTCTTATCATATAACTCCTTGAGATAAAGGATAATGGAAGGGGCATCTATATGCTTGTGCTTCTTTTGCAGCTCGGGTGACATGGATGCCAGCATGATGCAAAACACATTATCATCCATGTGTTGCTAGTGGGCCTCGAAATCAAATTTCGTGAACCCATCTTCCCCTTCCTTAGGTACAATAGGTAAAGCAGCGTCAAGGACATAAACAACTTTTTCGGCCCGCAGAATAATTCTGACATTCCGATACCAGTCCATGAAATTGGGACCTGTCAACTTGTTCGTTTCGAGAATATTACACAAAGACAAATGACCCGACATATTAAGCTGAAAAGAATGTAAAAATAAAATAATTAATATTGTTATAAATAGACCATATTGTTAAAGACTTCAAATAAATGGCCCCTCCCACTATTTTGTTTAAGTCAATGACCCTTTTCCTTATTGACCTAGGGCTATTCTTCTTAAGAATTTCCGTAGTGGGTTAAGAGAATGACCGTTTTCTTTAATCCCCGTCTGAGACCGCAAGATCAAATTAAATGATGGGTTGATCATTATCAACAGTATCTCATACCTTCTATTAACATCAGGTTGACAACTCCTCGTCACTTAGTGGTGCATCTCATGCAACCAACCTGGCACTATTGCCCCAAGTACATAAGCTCGACTGAGCCTGCAACTTATGTACCCAGTCAAGTACAAACCACCATCCTAAGTGTCTCTACACTTCAAGCACTCATCTTGCCCAAAGAAATAGTGGGTCCCAACTGAATTGTAGAGCACCACCACGTCGAAGGGATTCAAGTTGTACCGACGGTGGGAGGCAATCTTGCACTTAATAATTGTTCCTTTTAAGTGTTCCTTTTATTTTTATTAGGGATTTACCAAGTCTCATCAAACGCGCATATTACATTATCATGCTAGTCATTGCCATATGTCATACATCTACAACAAACTATTATAGTCGCTTTTGGACATGCATAATAAAAACATACATACGCGATTTTATGACATGGATACTAGTTGCTTTGACATACACGTATACATTCATAGGCATAATAAATCACATTTATTTTGGGATAGTCATGGTACTCATGCCATCTTCTCTCATCATCCTGCTTAAGCCGCGGCATGGACCTGCATGGACTCCTCCATGCCTATTGCGCCACTAGCCTAATTTCTAATTACATATTAATTTAAGAAATCCCAAGTTACATTTGGGGGAGTAAGGTGAGAAAAGAATTTACACAAGAGTAAAAGAAAGACAAGGCATACAAGCCTTATTTACCAAAATTAAATTACAACAATTAAAATTTAATTTTGGACACCATGACTATCCCCTTCCTTTATTTGCACCTGAAAAGTTAGTAATCAAACAAACGCAAAAAATATACAAAATATGTTCTATGCTTTTACATGGACATATTAACATTTAACATATCCAAAAATTCAAAATCAAGATCATATTTTTACCGAATAAAAATTAAAGATCAAATTTTTATTCGATCAAAATGTCAAATATCATATCTTTAACCAACAAAATGCAAAGTTCACATTTTTATCCGATCAAAACGTCAAAGATCAAATCTTTAGCCAATCAAAACATAAAGGTCACATTTTTAGCCAATTAAAACATGAAAGATCAAATCTTTAAAGAAACAAAATGTAAAAATCACATTTTTAACCGAACAAAAGTACCCTAATTTGTCGATAGTAAAGCAACAAGCTATGATACTACTTGAAAGTAGCCTTTTGTAGGCCATGAACATAAAATAAGGAAAATTAAATATTTTTGTGCGGAAGAAGCAACCTTTGCCCACCCTCAAACATGTGCAACCCATGAATCATACAATAGACATGTTAGGGGTTTAAAGTTGAAACCTTTATTCGGATAACTATTGCTGATTAGATGCGTTCTTGATCAATTCTTCAGACTTGAAGAACACAAGTCCTCCGATGGAAATCCACACCACCTTGTTGTCTTGTAAGAGAAGAATGTTTCTTCGAATCTTCAATGTCCTTCAATGGAGGTTGCTAGACTCAAGAGAAGAACAGAAAGTGGGTGGTACCTTGGGTTATTCCAAACGAGAGAGATAGCCACCACACTGATGTGTGTGTTGGCTAAGATTTCAGGGAAGAAAATTAGAGAAGAAGAGTTACGAAACTAAGGAAAAAGAAAATTAAAATTTAAAATAACTTTATTTAAATTCAAATTTACAATTCGAAATTAGAATTCAAATTATTTTTATTTAAATTCAAATTTCAAATTCGAAATTTTAAATTAGAATTCAAATTAATTTTATTAATTTAACATTTAAATTAATTAGGTTACATCATAGATCAAGTCCAACTTGACCCATGATGCCACCAACTCTCTCTTGGCCCAAATATGTGGGCTTTTTACCAATTTTAAATTCCAAAATTCATTATGCCTTTCATTGGGCACAAATCATATATGCTAAAATTCAAGACAACTTGACCAGGTGTTTGTGTGCGACCCATCAGGCCCAGCATAGCCACTGACATAAATGGGCTTGGGCCCATTAGACCCAATCCATCTAATGACAACACAAAACACTAGCAATGCTTTGTTGTCCCAGAGCTAGTTGAGTTCATCAAATGATCAACCTGTTATACCTATTTGGTTACCGTGTGAATTATCCTTTCATCTCGATTATCCATCCCACTGACCTAGGTCAAAGAAAACGTATTAACCCCTGCGGTCTAGGGTTAACTTTACCCGAAACAAAAATCTTCATTTATTACTCTAAAAGCAGGCCATCTCATGAATCCTTTACTAAGCATAGATTCCCGAGTCCCGTAAATGTCATCCCGATTTAACCGGTCTATGGATAACCTAATCTCTTACAGAGATTGATGAATTCCTTCAGCTTGTCACACTAGCCCTGACTCCTTAGGGCATACCCAATAGTATACCTATGAGTCTCCATGTTTCAGGCAGACAAGGTATACAATTAAAGCAAACCTGCTAGAGCACAAGTCTATATGACAACGTCAGGTCTAAGGAAAGACACACCCAAATAATAAGAGACATTACCTATTGATACTATCTATGAGATTTCCTTGTAGTGTCTCTTTGTGGGTCAATTCAATGCGAGCTATTCTTCAATAGGTCCACCCACGAGTCAGCTAAGACATCTCTATGTCTGTAGCTCACGAGGACTCTACCTTGCGTCTCCATGCAAGTAGCTGTGTCGTGCTAGTCTTACTCGAGATCACCAATGCCCATGATCGGTATCTCTAGACTAGGAACATATTTATGGTAAAGGACGTGTGGTGTCATTGAGCCCTCATGATCGTGATCACCATCATAAATCTTCAATGTGACACTCGTTCCATTCTAAGGTCTTTATACAGTTACTCATATTCAATATTTGAGACATGCAATATGAAACAAGATAAAAATGCTTTTATTCATAAAATTTATTCAT